>NW_003302552.1:9559325-9572091 GCF_000004255.2 Arabidopsis lyrata subsp. lyrata
TATAAGACTAGAACCGCCACCGGATCCCACAAGCTAAAGTTGTGTTTCTTTGTTTAGAAGCTCCAAAACTGCAAACTCATAGGACTTTGGCCACACCCACAAAGCTTTAAGAAGCAATAAGAATCTTGGTTAGCGTTTTTAGAGTCAAATATAACAAGATCTCGTGTGTATGATTTGGTATAAGAACTAGAACCGCCACCGGATCCCACAAGCTAAAGTAGTGTTTCTTTGTTTAGAAGCTCCAAAACTGAAAACTCATAGGACTTTGGCCACACCCACAAAGCTTTAAGAAGCAATAAGAAGCTTGGTTAGCGTATTTAGAGTCAAATAAGACTAGATCTCGTGTGTATGATTTGGTATATGATGAGGTCATCGACCTAAGCTGTGAATCAAACCGAGACAAACCAACCATTCCCGAAGTTAAGGATGGACCAATGACTCGTTCTAAGGCAAGAAGGCTCAAGGAAGGGTTTAACATGGCTGTAGAGACTCTACTCAGCACCATGGAACTTGGAGAGATGTCCAGAAACACTCAAGTATCTACGACTTTTCAAGAAAGCTCAAGTGCACCCGATTTGGACCTAACAGAGGACTTTGCACGTCTCAGCCTCAAGGAAGCAACTCCAACCGAAACCCATTGTAAGTCTACTTCATTGGCAGGTGTAGGAGCTAAAAACATCAAGATTTCAACAAAGAACACTTCAGAGCTGCAAGATACGTCCAAGACAAGCAATGGATCCAACAAGCTTCAAGTAGAACAAGAAGACAATCTTGAAGGTAATCACGTGGAAACTCTTGAAGATCTTCATCAATTAGAGCTCAAAGGACTCCAAGAGGAGGAAACCATCAAGGAAATCAAGCTGGACGGACCAGACCCAGACAAGACTACTTCAGCCTCAAGCAAGCTCACTTCAAGCCAAAATTAAGTATTTTCAATATTTATGATTTGTGCAGGTAAGAATGAGTTCTCCTAGTGGTTTAAGCATCCCAAGAGACCAGGGAACGAGCCCCAGCAAGTGAGCACCGTAGTTAGCTTATTTTTGCTTATTTTCCATTTTTGTTGTTTAAGTACTTTCCTTTTCTTTTAATTTCGAATAAGTCCTGTTGCTGTGTCGTTTTTGGTTATTTGAGTCGCCCTAGGGCTAGCTGAAGAACCCTTTATAAGGTTCCCCTGCAGCTTTGTAACATTCACGCTTTTTCTCATATCAATAAAGTAGAACTTTCTTCCTCTCAAGCCGTCGCCTTGTAGAGACTATTGCTTGTTCTTAGTTTGTGTGATTCACCTAAGCTCGAGTTTACCTTGCTGTATCAGAGATCCTTCCATCATCTCTGTGGTGCCATCGATCCACTTCACATCCATCCTTTTGATCTCACAAGAGAGAGCGTCACAGCCAGCTTGTTTGATTCCGCATCGACTTCAGGCCTCATCCCTTTGAGTCTTGTCGTATAAACTCACCCACTGAAACTTAAGAGAGTGCGCTATAGCCAGCTTAAGTTTCCCATCGATCCGCCTCGTATTCACTCGTCCACGCCTCAAAACATTAATCTCGACCTCACGTCGAGTTAGCCGGTCGAGTCCACCACTCGAGTCAGTTCTTGCGCTCTTATAAGTCTCTTAACCGAGTCTTATATCATTTTGGTATCAGAGCCTAAGGTTCCTACGTCAGGTTCTATCCATTCTATCCCCTAGAATTCAATTAGCTTGTTTTAAAATTCTTGTTGCTTGTTTCTGCTTCTGTTTCATTATAAAAAGAAAAACCCTATAAACACAAAAAAAAAAAATCGCTTTCTTGGTTATTGTTTCTTATAGTTTGCTTATCTTTAACCATAAAAACCCCATAAAAAGTTTCGTTTGATTCTGTTTTCTAGGTTGTTAGTTTTGACTAGTGTCTGTTTCAAGTCTTTTTTTTATTAAAACCAAAAATCAAAAGAAATTGTTTACTTGTTCTTGTTTCGTTTTATTTGTTTCTGTTTGCATTTAGCACTTTTCAATTCTGTGGTACCTTTAATTTCTTGTTGTTTTTGTTGAGTGCAAGTGACAACAACACCTAAGGAGTACTATGGCTGATGGAGATGAAGTCCCCCAGGATGCTATCCTGCAAATGCTCACAGCTATGAGAGAGGAGATGAGAGGAATTAGAGACCGGGTTGGAAGATTGGAACAACCTCCACCACCTCAGCCTAGAGCTGGAGAGAGGAATGTTCAAGCTAGGAGAAACATCCGTGAAGAGGATGATGAGATTCTGGACGTGGAGGAAGATGACATACCACCTGATCCTTTGTTGCGCCAACACCAACGAAGAGAAGACCCTCTGAGAATGAATCAAGCTAGACGAGTAGAACCTCGTGACACTTACAAAGACCTGAAACTAACACCACCTACTTTTGCAGGAAAATCTGATCCAGAGGTCTACATGGATTGGGAGAGACGTCTAGAGCATATATTTGAGTGTTATAGCTATGGAGAACGCAAGAAAGTAGCTGTTGCAGCCGCGCAGCTCACTGACAATGCACTCGCATGGTGGGACAGAAACGTGGCTGAGAGAAGGAGGCAACGTTTTGGACCAGTAGTGACATGGAGTGACATGAAATACCTTCTACGGCTTAGGTATGTTCCTGAACACTACCATAGAGACTTACAAAAACGTTTTCGTAAGTTGTCTCAGGGAACCAGAAGCGTAGATGAGTACTTTGAGGAATTTGAGAAGCTTATGAACTCCCTAGAGCTAGAGGAGTCTGAGGAAGCATTGATGGCCCAATTCATAGACGGCCTGCATGAAAGAATTCAAAGGAAGGTAGAGAGAGCGCAGTATAGTGGATTACATGAGCTGTTGCATCTAGCTGCCCAAGTAGAACAACAGATAAAGTGTAAGACGAACTTCACCAGTCGCAACAAAACATCTCAAACATGGGCGTCTAGCAGCTCAAAGCCTGTAGATAAAGGGAAGAACGTGGAGATTGATTCTCGGTTCAAGAAGAACAATGCTGAGACATCCAAAACCAACAGACCTGAGCAAGGTAAGTTTCCCAATAATAACTCAAGAGCTCGTGATATAACTTGTTTTAAGTGTCAGGGAAGAGGACATTACGCAAGAGACTGCCCCAACCAGAGAGCCATGATCATCACTAATAATGGCGAGTATGAGTCACAAGACGAGCTAGATGATGAAACCATTGAGAAAAGTGATGACATTGAGTATCCAGACAGTGGGGAAACTTTAGTGATTCGAAGGGTACTTAGTGCATTTGTGAATCCTGAGGAGAGAGTACAAAGGGAAAACCTCTTTCACACAAGATGTACAGTGAAAAACAAGGTATGTAATCTTATCATAGATAGCGGGTCTTGTACTAATGTTGCTAGCAAGTATATGGTGGACTGGTTAGGTTTTGAGAAGACTAGACATCCTAGATCATACAGACTACGTTGGCTTAATGATCAAACCGAGCTAAAGATATCCGAGCAAGTGTCTATACCGTTTAGTGTGGGCAAATACCAAGATGAAGTCACTTGTGACGTGGTACCAATGCAAGCGGGACACCTTCTGCTAGGGAGACCATGGCAGTTTGACAGAGCCTCACAACATGATGGACGAACAAACCACTACTCTCTTACACATAATGGTCGTAAGTATAACCTAGCACCTCTTAGTCCTTCTGAAGTTCATGAACTTCAAATTCGGATGAACAAAGAGGTAGAAGTAAGAAAACCAACCCTTTATTTATCTTCTGGAGCTATTTGTAAAACCCTTAGTGCCCAAGGCACTGTGCTACTAATGATGTTTAAAGAGTGTCTAAGCTCAGGTATAAGTGATCTGGAAATTGCACCAACGGTTCAGCCCCTCCTCAACAAGTACAAGGATCTATTTCCCGAGGAGATACCCCCTGGTTTACCCCCAATTCGAGGCATAGAGCACCAGATTGACCTTGTTCCTGGCTCAGCCTTACCCAATAAGCCAGCATATCGAATGAATCCTGAAGAAAGCAAGGAATTAGAAAGACAAGTAAGGGATTTAATGGATAAGGGTTACATTAGAGAGAGTTTGAGTCCGTGTGCTGTACCGGTACTCTTAGTTCCAAAGAAAGATGGTACATGGAGGATGTGTGTGGACTGCCGCGCCATCAACAACATCACCATCAAGTACAGACATCCAATCCCACGCTTAGATGATATGCTAGACGAATTAAGTGGTTCAACCATCCAAAGTTGATCTGAAAAGTGGCTACCACCAAGTCAGAATGCGTGAGGGAGATGAATGGAAAACCGCATTCAAGACCAAGCAGGGTCTATATGAGTGGTTAGTTATGCCCTTCGGCTTGACTAACGCACCTAGCACTTTCATGCGACTAATGAACCAGGTTCTTCGTTCTTATATAAGTAAATTCGTAGTTGTTTACTTTGATGATATTCTTATCTACAGTAAGAACCTAACTGATCATTTAGAACATCTGGAACTAGTGCTTAAAACACTTCGAAAGGAAGGCCTATATGCTAACCTTAAGAAGTGCATGTTTTGTACTAACCGTCTCATTTTCTTAGGCTTTGTAGTGAGTGAACAGGGACTACAAGTCGATGAAGAAAAGATAAGAGCTATCCAAGAATGGCCTACTCCTACCACCATTGGACACGTGAGGAGCTTTCACGGCTTAGCGAGCTTCTATAGGAGGTTTGTTAAAGATTTTAGTACGGTGGCTGCACCACTCACGGCTGTGATTAAGAAAAATGCACCATTCTCATGGGGACCAGCTCAAGATACTGCGTTTAACACCCTCAAGGATCGGCTTACACATGCACCTGTTCTAGCTTTACCGGATTTTGAAGAAATGTTTGAGGTAGAGTGTGATGCATCAGGTTTGGGCATTGGAGCGGTGCTGCATCAAAGGAAGAGACCCGTGGCATTTTTCAGTGAGAAGCTAAGCGGAGCCACATTGAACTACCCTACATATGACAAGGAGCTGTACGCCTTGGTTCGTGCATTGGAAACATGGCAACACTACCTTCTATCTAAGGAGTTCATCATTCACACCGATCATGAGACACTTAAGCATCTACGAGATCAGACTTCACTTAAGAGAAGACATGCTAAGTGGCTGGAGTTCATAGAAACGTTCCCATATGTTATCAAATACAAGAAGGGAAAGGAGAACGTTGTAGCAGATGCATTGTCTCGAAGATATGCCTTGATATCAACAATGGAGGCACGTGTAATGGGTTTTGAACACATTAAGGACCTTTACAAAGATGATCCATACTTTAAGGAAGCTTATGAGGCTTGTGGGAAGGGAGCGTATGGATCATACTACCTTCATGATGGGTTTCTGTTTCGTGACAAGAGGTTGTGTGTACCACAAGGATCACTTAGAGAATTACTATTAAGAGAAGCACATGGTGGAGGCCTAATGGGACATTTTGGTGTTGACAAAACGTTGGCTGTAGTAGTTGATCATTTCTTTTGGCCTCACCTCAAGAAAGATGTGGAGAAGCACTGCTCTCGTTGTGTCATTTGTCACAGAGCTAAATCCAGGTTACATCCTCATGGTCTTTATTTACCTTTACCTATACCTAACGCCCCATGGGTGGATATATCTATGGATTTTGTCCTAGGACTACCAAAGATAAGGCATAAGGATTCAGTTTTTGTCGTCGTGGATCGGTTCTCAAAGATGGCCCATTTCATACCATGCGACAAGACCAATGATGCCACACAAATCGCTGATCTATTCTTCAAAGAGGTGGTACGTTTACATGGTATACCTAGAACTATTGTTTCTGACCGAGATTCTAAGTTCCTAGGTCACTTCTGGAGAACCTTGTGGAGAAAGCTTGGAACCAAGCTGTTGTTCTCTACCACTTGTCATCCTCAAACGGATGGACAAACCGAAGTGGTAAACCGTACCTTATCTACTTTACTTCGAGTCACTCTTGGTAGAAATCTGAAAACATGGTTAGATTGTTTGCCGTTTATCGAATTTGCTTATAACCATGCTACTCACTCGGCTACTAAGATGTCTCCTTTTGAAGTTGTATACGGATTTAATCCTTTGACGCCTTTGGACCTTTCACCGATACCCCAAGCGGAGCAAATCAATTTAGATGGTCTAAACAAAGGAGAGTTTGTGAAGAATCTGCATGAGAAGGTCCGAGACAACATACTGAAGAAGACTGAAGAATACAAGAAGAGGGCTGACAAAGGACGCAAGAAATTGGTCTTTGAACCAGGAGAATGGGTGTGGCTGCACATGAGACCAGAGAGGTTCCCAAACCAAAGAAGCTCAAAGCTTTCACCTAGAGGAGATGGCCCCTTCAAAGTGCTAGAGAAGATCAACGACAATGCCTACCGCTTGGAGCTGCCAAGTGAGTTCAATATGTCACATAGTTTTAATGTTACTGATCTATCTCCTTTTGATTCAGATGATCCAGTTTTGAGGACAAAACCTTCTGAAGAGGGTGGGAATGATGAGGTCATCGACCTAAGCTGTGAATCAAACCGAGACAAACCAACCATTCCCGAAGTTAAGGATGGACCAATGACTCGTTCTAAGGCAAGAAGGCTCAAGGAAGGGTTTAACATGGCTGTAGAGACTCTACTCAGCACCATGGAACTTGGAGAGATGTCCAGAAACACTCAAGTATCTACGACTTTTCAAGAAAGCTCAAGTGCACCCGATTTGGACCTAACAGAGGACTTTACACGTCTCAGCCTCAAGGAAGCAACTCCAACCGAAACCCATTGTAAGTCTATTTCATTGGCAGGTGTAGGAGCTAAAAACATCAAGATTTCAACAAAGAACACTTCAGAGCTACAAGATACGTCCAAGACAAGCAATGGATCCAACAAGCTTCAAGTAGAACAAGAAGACAAGCTTGAAGGTAATCACGTGGAAACTCTTGAAGATCTTCATCAATTAGAGCTCAAAGGACTCCAAGAGGAGGAAACCATCAAGGAAATCAAGCTGGACGGACCAGACCCAGACAAGACTACTTCAGCCTCAAGCAAGCTCACTTCAAGCCAAAATCAGGTATTTTCAATATTTATGATTTGTGCAGGTAAGAATGAGTTCTCCTAGTGGTTTAAGCATCCCAAGAGACCAGGGAACGAGCCCCAGCAAGTGAGCACCGTAGTTAGCTTATTTTTGCTTATTTTCCATTTTTGTTGTTTAAGTACTTTCCTTTTCTTTTAATTTCGAATAAGTCCTGTTGCTGTGCCGTTTTTGGTTATTTGAGTCGCCCTAGGGCTAGCTGAAGAACCCTTTATAAGGTTCCCCTGCAGCTTTGTAACATTCACGCTTTTTCTCATATCAATAAAGTAGAACTTTCTTCCTCTCAAGCCGTCGCCTTGTAGAGACTATTGCTTGTTCTTAGGTTGTGTGATTCACCTAAGCTCGAGTTTACCTTGCTGTATCAGAGATCCTTCCATCATCTCTGTGGTGCCATCGATCCACTTCACATCCATCCTTTTGATCTCACAAGAGAGAGCGTCACAGCCAGCTTGTTTGATTCCGCATCGACTTCAGGCCTCATCCCTTTGAGTCTTGTCGTATAAACTCACCCACTGAAACTTAAGAGAGTGCGCTATAGCCAGCTTAAGTTTCCCATCGATCCGCCTCGTATTCACTCGTCCACGCCTCAAAACATTAATCTCGACCTCACGTCGAGTTAGCCGGTCGAGTCCACCACTCGAGTCAGTTCTTGCGCTCTTATAAGTCTCTTAACCGAGTCTTATATCAGTTTCTGAGCACCTGCTCGACCTCCTGTCGAGTCCAACCAGTTTTCTGCATATGTCTCCATTAAAACCACCATAACTCTTGCATCAAAGCTCTGATTCGCTTGAAATCACCTCCGTTGGAAAGCTAAATCAATTTCCTATAATTTGTATGAAGAGCTCTGAAGCTAAATCGCAATGCAAGATTTCCATCTGAGTCGATCTTTGAGGGACTTCAGACTGGCTCTAACTCATCAATTCTCTTCTTTGCATCTATTAAGTCCCAAATAAGCTCCAAATACCTGAAACACATCCAATATGCAATATGCTATGCCATGCAATGCAAATCGTACTAAGTGATGAAAATGATATGAAAAGGACTATGGATGCAATGAAAAAGAGATGAAACTTAGCTAAATGCACGAGAAAAGTGTGCTTAAAAGCGGTAAAATATAGAGACATCAGAGCTTCTAAACAGAGAAACTCTACTTTAGCTTGTGGGATCCGGTGGCGGTTCTATTTCTTATACCAAATCATACACACGAGATCTTGTCATATTTGACTCTAAAAATGCTAAATAAGCTTCTTATTGCTTCTTAAAGCTTTGTGGGTGTGGCCAAAGTCCTATGAGTTTTCAGTTTTGGAGCTTCTAAACAAAGAAACACTACTTTAGCTTGTGGGATCCGGTGGCGGTTCTAGTTCTTATTCCAAATCATACACACGAGATCTCGTCATATTTGACTATAAAAAGGCTAACCAAGCTTCTTATTGCTTCTCAAAGCTTTGTGGGTGTGGCAAAGTCCTATGAGTTTTTAGTTTTGGAGCTTCTAAACAAAGAAACACTACTTTAGCTTGTGGGATCTGGTTGCGGTTCTAGTTCTTATACCAAATCATACACACGAGATCTAGTCATATTTGACTCTAAAAAGGCTAACCAAGCTTCTTATTGGTTCTCATAGCTTTGTGGGTGTCGCCAAAGTCCTATGAGTTTTCAGTTTTGGAGCTTCTAAACAAAGAAACACTACTTTAGCTTGTGGGATCCGGTGGCGGTTCTAGTTCTTATACCAAATCGTACACACGAGATGTAGTCATATTTGACTCTAAAAAGGATAACCAAGCTTCTTATTGCTTCTCAAAGCTTTGTGGGTGATACTAGGATTTTACTATCAATTACCCTAATATACTTTCATGTCATTGCAGTATAAGAGGTTATCAATCCAATCAGGTGCTCTTACTATCAATCAAGATATGCTCAGAGATAACTAAGTCAAGCCAAGCAGAATATTGTTTTGTTATCTAGCAATACTAAGCGATCATGCATAAGCGATAAAACTACAGAACAGGAGTGATCATGCATAAAGAGAAAGAACTATCAATACTAAGCAGCAATAAGTAACAGGTAAGCAACATGTAAAGAGATAAGCAATCAAATGAGATAAAAGGTCCTGAGGATAGGGTAATCGATTATAGCAGTCTCCTTAATCTACTTAGGTGGTTAACAATCCAAACAGGCTATCCCTAGACAATAGATTCAACTACAGACCAATTCACTCTCATGACAGAGATCCTCAAGCAATACCAGTTCCAGACCTAATCATCATTAGCGAAATCTAGCAAAGCAGGCAATAAGATTCAATCTAATATAGTCAATAAACATTCTAAACATCCAATCTCTTGGGCTAGAGTATGTAAATCTCTGGAGTAGTTGGTTCAGACATTTCATCGAACACCTGGTGGGTGTGGAAATGTCTGGGTTCAAATCCCAGTTGATCAGAAAGGAATAAGCACTAAGTACTACTAATCCAGAAGGGATTCAAGCAATTCTACACTTAACCACCTAAATAAACTAAAGATTCCACACCTAATCTATCCCATCCTCAAGAACCCTAATCCACTACTCAGACATGCTGAAGAACACAAACCCAGAAATTTGCACAAACCCAGAAAACGACAAAATAGAAAGTCGGTTTAGGGTCTACTCGAGCTGGTACTCGAGTGGCTTGGTCGAGTAGTCCATTCTTCAAAGGTTGCATCTTGCTCGGGTAAGTCTCTCAGGTCCAGTTCGAGTAGCCTGTTCGAGTAGGTTGGTCGAGTATGTCTTGGTCTTCTCTTCAGATATCTGCTCGAGTACACTGCTTTGGCTCTGCTCGAGCACACTGCTCGAGTACACTACTCTGGAACTGCTCCTTAGTACCTGAATGTACCAGATACAACTCCAAAATGCAAGAATGCATGCTATGCTAATGTAGAATACTCTAAGTATGCAAAGTGATGCAAAATGACTACAAATGACAATAAATAAGAGTGAATACTAAGCTAAATGCATAGCAAATGTATGCTAAAAAGAGGTAAAATACAGAGATATCAGTAGGTGTGGCCAAGGTCCTATGAGTTTTCAGTTTTGGAGCTTCTAAAAAAAGAAACACTACATTAGCTTGTGGGATCCGGTGGCGGTTCTAGTTCTTATACCAAATCATACACACGAGATCTCGTCATATTTGACTCTAAAAACGCTAACCAAGCTTCTTATTGCTTCTTAAAGCTTTATGGGTGTGGCCAAAGTCCTATGAGTTTTCAGTTTTGGAGCTTCTAAACAAAGAAACACTACTTTAGCTTATGGGATCCGGTGGCGGTTCTAGTTCTTATACCAAATCATACACACGAGATCTAGTCATATTTGACTCTAAAAAGGCTAACCAAGCTTCTTATTGCTTCTCAAAGCTTTGTGGGTGTGGCCAAAGTCCTATGAGTTTTTAGTTTTGGAGCTTCTAAACAAAGAAACACTACTTTAGCATGTGGGATCTGGTTGCGGTTCTAGTTCTTATACCAAATCATACACACGAGATCTAGTCATATTTAACTCTAAAAACGCTAACCAGGCTTCTTATTGGTTCCCATAGCTTTGTGGGTGTGGCCAAAGTCCTATGAGTTTTCAGTTTTGGAGCTTCTAAACAAAGAAACACTACTTTAGCTTGTGGGATCCGGTGGCGGTTCTAGTTCTTATACCAAATCATACACCCGAGATCTAGTCATATTTAACTCTAAAAACGCTAACCAAGCTTCTTATTGGTTCTCATAGCTTTGTGGGTGTGGCCAAAGTCCTATGAGTTTTCAGTTTTGGAGCTTCTAAACAAAGAAACACTACTTTAGCTTGTGGGATCCTTTGGCGGTTCTAGTTCTTATACCAAATCATACACACGAGATCTCGTCATATTTGACTCTAAAAACGCTAACCAAGCTTCTTATTGCTTCTTAAAGCTTTGTGGGTGTGGCCAAAGTCCTATGAGTTTTCAGTTTTGGAGCTTCTAAACAAAGAAACACTACTTTAGCTTGTGGGATCTGGTTGCGGTTCTAGTTCTTATACCAAATCATACACACGAGATCTAGTCATATTTAACTCTAAAAACGCTAATCAAGCTTCTTATTGGTTCTCATAGCTTTGTGGGTGTGGCCAAAGTCCTATGAGTTTTCAGTTTTGGAGCTTCTAAACAAAGAAACACTACTTTAGCTTGTGGGATCCGGTGGCGGTTCTAGTTCTTATACCAAATCGTACACACGAGATGTAGTCATATTTGAATCTAAAAAGGATAACCAAGCTTCTTATTGCTTCTCAAAGCTTTGTGGGTGATACTAGGATTTTACTATCAATTACCCTAATATACTTTCATGTCATTGCAGTATAAGAGGTTATCAATCCAATCAGGTGCTCTTACTATCAATCAAGATATGCTCAGAGATAACTAAGTCAAGCCAAGCAGAATATTGTTTTGTTATCTAGCAATACTAAGCGATCATGCATAAGCGATAAAACTACAGAACAGGAGTGATCATGCATAAAGAGAAAGAACTATCAATACTAAGCAGCAATAAGTAACAGGTAAGCAACATGTAAAGAGATAAGCAATCAAATGAGATAAAAGGTCCTGAGGATAGGGTAATCGATTATAGCAGTCTCCTTAATCTACTTAGGTGGTTAACAATCCAAACAGGCTATCCCTAGACAATAGATTCAACTACAGACCAATTCACTCTCATGACAGAGATCCTCAAGCAATACCAGTTCCAGACCTAATCATCATTAGCGAAATATAGCAAAGCAGGCAATAAGATTCAATCTAATATAGTCAATAAACATTCTAAACATCCAATCTCTTGGGCTAGAGTATGTAAATCTCTGGAGTAGTTGGTTCAGACATTTCATCGAACACCTGGTGGGTGTGGAAATGTCTGGGTTCAAATCCCAGTTGATCAGAAAGGAATAAGCACTAAGTACTACTAATCCAGAAGGGATTCAAGCAATTCTACACTTAACCACCTAAATAAACTAAAGATTCCACACCTAATCTATCCCATCCTCAAGAACCCTAATCCACTACTCAGACATGCTGAAGAACACAAACCCAGAAATTTGCACAAACCCAGAAAACGACAAAATAGAAAGTCGGTTTAGGGTCTACTCGAGCTGGTACTCGAGTGGCTTGGTCGAGTAGTCCATTCTTCAAAGGTTGCATCTTGCTCGGGTAAGTCTCTCAGGTCCAGTTCGAGTAGCCTGTTCGAGTAGGTTGGTCGAGTATGTCTTGGTCTTCTCTTCAGATATCTGCTCGAGTACACTGCTTTGGCTCTGCTCGAGCACACTGCTCGAGTACACTACTCTGGAACTGCTCCTTAGTACCTGAATGTACCAGATACAACTCCAAAATGCAAGAATGCATGCTATGCTAATGTAGAATACTCTAAGTATGCAAAGTGATGCAAAATGACTACAAATGACAATAAATAAGAGTGAATACTAAGCTAAATGCATAGCAAATGTATGCTAAAAAGAGGTAAAATACAGAGATATCAGTAGGTGTGGCCAAGGTCCTATGAGTTTTCAGTTTTGGAGCTTCTAAAAAAAGAAACACTACATTAGCTTGTGGGATCCGGTGGCGGTTCTAGTTCTTATACCAAATCATACACACGAGATCTCGTCATATTTGACTCTAAAAACGCTAACCAAGCTTCTTATTGCTTCTTAAAGCTTTATGGGTGTGGCCAAAGTCCTATGAGTTTTCAGTTTTGGAGCT
>NW_003302552.1:9572599-9575992 GCF_000004255.2 Arabidopsis lyrata subsp. lyrata
CGCTTTGTGGGTGTGGCCAAAGTCCTATGAGTTTTTAGTTTTGGAGCTTCTAAACAGAGCAACACTACTTTAACTTGTGGGATCCGGTGGCGGTTCTATTTCTTATACCAAATCATACACACGAGATCTTGTCATATTTGACTCTAAAAATGCTAAATAAGCTTCTTATTGCTTCTTAAAGCTTTGTGGGTGTGGCCAAAGTCCTATGAGTTTTCAGTTTTGGAGCTTCTAAACAAAGAAACACTACTTTAGCTTGTGGGATCCGGTGGCGGTTCTAGTTCTTATTCCAAATCATACACACGAGATCTCGTCATATTTGACTATAAAAAGGCTAACCAAGCTTCTTATTGCTTCTCAAAGCTTTGTGGGTGTGGCCAAAGTCCTATGAGTTTTTAGTTTTGGAGCTTCTAAACAAAGAAACCCTACTTTAGCTTGTGGGATCTGGTTGCGGTTCTAGTTCTTATACCAAATCATACACACGAGATCTAGTCATATTTAACTCTAAAAACGCTAACCAAGCTTCTTATTGGTTCTCATAGCTTTGTGGGTGTGGCCAAAGTCCTATGAGTTTTCAGTTTTGGAGCTTCTAAACAAAGAAACACTAATTTAGCTTGTGGGATCCGGTGGCGGTTCTAGTTCTTATACGAAATCATACACATGAGATCTAGTCATATTTGACTCTAAAAAGGATAATCAAGCTTCTTATTGCTTCTCAAAGCTTTGTGGGTGTGGCCAAGGTCCTATGAGTTTTCAGTTTTGGAGCTTCTAAAAAAAGAAACACTACATTAGCTTGTGGGATCCAGTGGCGGTTCTAGTTCTTATACCAAATCATACACACGAGATCTCGTCATATTTGACTCTAAAAATGCTAACCAAGCTTCTTATTGCTTCTTAAAGCTTTGTGGGTATTGAACCAAGTGAAGAGAAAGGTCTCCATAAGATAGCCGTGCAAAGCTCGGGTCACTTCAAGGTATCAAGGCCGGAAGTGCAAAATTGGTGTAAAGTCACCGAGACACCGAAGTGCAAAATTGGTGTAAATTCATAAGACGAGTCAAGGCCGAAGATCTCAAGACAAGGCCGAAGACGAGACACCAATGTGCAAAATTGGTGTCAAAGTTATCAAGACCCAATGTGCAAAATTAGTGTCAAAGTTATCATGACCTAATGTGCATAATTGGTGTCAAAAGTATCAAGACCGAGGATGCAAAATGGAGTCAACTCATGAATACAAGAATGTGCAAAACTCGTGTCACCTAGTGAAGATAATAATGTGCAAGATTGGTGTCACATAAGAGAAGCCCATGAGAGACCTTCTAGAAGACCTAAGAAGCACAAAGTCTCTCATGGAGCCGTTGGAGACAAAGGAAGGAGACTCAAATTCAAACTTGGTCTTGGTCAAAGTTGGAGCCAATTGCACTAGAAGACAAAAATGGACCACAAGCCTTCTAGATGCTAATTTGAATTCAATGGTGGAGATTAATACTTAGAAGTGTATGGCTAGGATTAAAAGGGTCTATGAGACACCTTAACCTAGTTCTTCTCCTATATAAAGCCTTGTAATCTCATTGTAAAGGAAAACACATCAATAAGAAAAGACAAGTCTTGATACAAAACGTTTTAGCTTAATCTACTTTACTTGTGTTTAACTTAATGTTAACAATGTAGAAAGTTAAAGTTAAACCGTTTAGGTCTGCCTTAGGGCAGCCCATTTCTTGTTAATCTTACTCTTAAATACATCTTAAACTCTTCTTTATCTCTTATTTATGTTGTTTACTCTAGCTAAATGATTCATAGATTCGTTTCTCTCTAAGTACACAAACCTTTAGTGTTGTGTTACTTCTCACGGATCTAGCTTCAGACTAGAGATAGTTGTCTTGCTAGAATCGATTCTATCCATAGAGTTTTGGTTCTACCAAGCTATATTGGTGTGGATTCCATCACAAGTTGATGGTCTCTTCTTCTTGAGAATGAGTTCCCTTTGTGTGGATAAAAGGAGATCCAATCACCAAGTGATTGTTTACTCTTTCCTATGAGCTTAGTCTCTTCAATTCCAACAGTGGGTGTGGCCAAAGTCCTATGAGTTTTCAGTTTTGGAGCTTCTAAACAAAGAAACACTACTTTAGCTTATGGGATCCGGTGGCGGTTCTAGTTCTTATACCAAATCATACACACGAGATATAGTCATATTTGACTCTAAAAAGGCTAACCAAGCTTCTTATTGCTTCTCAAAGCTTTGTGGGTGTGGCCAAAGTCCTATGAGTTTTTAGTTTTGGAGCTTCTAAACAAAGAAACACTACTTTAGCTTGTGGGATCTGGTTGCGGTTCTAGTTCTTATACCAAATCATACACACGAGATCTAGTCATATTTAACTCTAAAACGCTAACCAAGCTTCTTATTGGTTCTCATAGCTTTGTGGGTGTGGCCAAAGTCCTATGAGTTTTCAGTTTTGGAGCTTCTAAACAAAGAAACACTACTTTAGCTTGTGGGATCCGGTGGCGGTTCTAGTTCTTATACCAAATCATACACACGAGATCTAGTCTTATTTGACTCTAAAAAGGCTAACAAAGCTTCTTATTGTTTCTCAAAGCTTTGTGAGTGTAGCCGAAGTCCTATGAGTTTTCAGTTTTGGAGCTTCTAAACGGAGAAACACTACTTTAGCTTTTGGGATCCGGTTGTGGATCTAGTTCTTATACCAAATCATACACACGGGATCTAGTCATATTTGACTCTAAAAATGCTAGCCAAGCTTTTTATTGCTTCTCAAAGCTTTGTGAGTGTCGCCTAAGTCCTATGAGTTTTCAGTTTGGAGGTTTTAAACGGAGAAAGACTACTTTAGCTTTTGGGATCCGGTTGCGGTTCTAGTTCTTATACCAAATCATACACACGAGATCTAGTTATATTTGACTCTAAAAACGCTAATCAAGCTTCTTATTGGTTCTCAAAGCTTTGTGGGTGTGGCCAAAGTCCTATGAGTTTTTAGTTTTGGAGCTTCTAAACAGAGAAACACTACTTTAGCTTGTGGGATCCGGTGGCGGTTCAATTTCTTATACAAAATCATACACACGAGATCTTGTCATATTTGACTCTAAAAATGCTAAATAAGCTTCTTATTGCTTCTAAAAGCTTTGTGGGTATGGCCAAAGTCCTATGAGTTTTCAGTTTTGGAGCTTCTAAACAAAGAAACACTACTTTAGCTTGTGGGATCCGGTGGCGGTTCTAGTTCTTATTCCAAATCATACACACAAGATCTCGTCATATTTGACTTTAAAAAGGCTAACCAAGCTTCTTATTGCTTCTCAAAGCTTTGTGGGTGTGGCCAAAGTCCTATGAGTTTTTAGTTTTGGAGCTTCTAAAACGCCATTTCGCCGGTCGTATCCTAGGTAGAGGAGTAT
>NW_003302552.1:9576092-9576884 GCF_000004255.2 Arabidopsis lyrata subsp. lyrata
CGAGATCTAGTCATATTTGACTTCTCGAAAGGCGTAACCAAGCGTCTTATTGGTTCTCATAGCTTTGTGGGTGTCGCCAAAGTCCTATGAGTTTTCAGTTTTGGAGCTTCTAAACAAAGAAACACTACTTTAGCTTGTGGGATCCGGTGGCGGTTCTAGTTCTTATACCAAATCATACACACGAGATCTAGTCATATTTGACACTAAAAAGGATAACCAAGCTTCTTATTGCTTCTCAAAGCTTTGTGGGTGTGGCCAAGGTCCTATGAGTTTTCAGTTTTGGAGCTTCTAAAAAAAGAAACACTACATTAGCTTGTGGGATCCGGTGGCGGTTCTAGTTCTTATACCAAATCATACACACGAGATCTCGTCATATTTGACTCTAAAAACGCTAACCAAGCTTCTTATTGCTTCTTAAAGCTTTGTGGGTGTGGCCAAAGTCCTATGAGTTTTCAGTTTTGGAGCTTCTAAACAAAGAAAGACTACTTTAGCTTGTGGGATCCGGTGGCGGTTCTAGTTTTTATACCAAATCATACACACGAGATCTAGTCATATTTGACTCTAAAAAGGCTAACCAACCTTCTTATTGCTTCTCAAAGCTTTGTGGGTGTGGCCAAAGTCCTATGAGTTTTTAGTTTTGGAGCTTCTAAACAAAGAAACACTACTTTAGCTTGTGGGATCCGGTGGCGGTTCTAGTTCTTATACCAAATCATACACACGAGATCTAGTCTTATTTGACTCTAGAAAAGCTAACAAAGCTTCTTATTGTTTCTCAAAGCTTTGTAAGTGTAG
>NW_003302552.1:9578505-9602442 GCF_000004255.2 Arabidopsis lyrata subsp. lyrata
AAGAAACACTACTTTAGCTTGTGGGATCCTTTGGCGGTTCTAGTTCTTATACCAAATCATACACACGAGATCTCGTCATATTTGACTCTAAAAACGCTAACCAAGCTTCTTATTGCTTCTTAAAGCTTTGTGGGTGTGGCCAAAGTCCTATGAGTTTTCAGTTTTGGAGCTTCTAAACAAAGAAACACTACTTTAGCTTGTGGGATCTGGTTGCGGTTCTAGTTCTTATACCAAATCATACACACGAGATCTAGTCATATTTAACTCTAAAAACGCTAACCAAGCTTCTTATTGGTTCTCATAGCTTTGTGGGTGTGGCCAAAGTCCTATGAGTTTTCAGTTTTGGAGCTTCTAAACAAAGAAACACTACTTTAGCTTGTGGGATCCGGTGGCGGTTCTAGTTCTTATACCAAATCCTACACACGAGATCTAGTCTTATTTGACTCTAAAAAGGCTAACAAAGCTTCTTATTGTTTCTCAAAGCTTTGTGAGTGTAGCCGAAGTCCTATGAGTTTTCAGTTTTGGAGCTTTTAAACGGAGAAACACTACTTTAGCTTTTGGGATCCGGTTGTGGATCTAGTTCTTATACCAAATTATACACACTGGATCTAGTCATATTTGACTCTAAAAATGCTAGCCAAGCTTTTTATTGCTTCTCAAAGCTTTGTGAGTGTCGCCGAAGTCCTATGAGTTTTCAGTTTGGAGGTTTTAAACGGAGAAAGACTACTTTAGCTTTTGGGATCCGGTTGCGGTTCTAGTTCTTATACCAAATCATACACACGAGATCTAGTTATATTTGACTCTAAAAACGCTCACTACAGGAAATGTGGGTATTGATAGCACTAAAAGATAGCGGTTTTTATGTCTCTGCTATGTTTGACTTGATCGTGATTTAAAGATAGCGTTTTTTGAATTGTAAACGCTATAGATGATTTAAGCGGGACATGCTGAAATTGACGCGGCCAATTTTCGGGTTACTAAAGTTTAATTCCCGCTATTGAATCTGTTAAGAGGGAAAAATGTGAAATTTTGGCTAAGGCAAAATAAATTAAAACAAGAAACATCACTTTTTCATTTTTTTCTTAAGGCAAAATAAACTTCTTCTCTCTCGATTTCTCTCGATTTCTCACAGTCAACAACACATCTCACTTGATTTCACTCGAATTCTCACAATCTGCAACTCAATCTCAGTCGATATCTCTCGATTTCTCTCGATCTCCAACAGGTATGTTCATATTCAATCGTAGCAAATCTATCTTCGTCTCGTTCTCTGAATGTCAATCTCGATCCTCTTATGTGTAGTCTCAATCTGTATCAATTTCTCGTTCAATTCAGCATCTCGTTCGATTCAGTCTCTATTGTTTTTTCTTAATCTCAGTCTAGTACTTCGATCTCTGTCTCAATCCTTCATTCTCACTTTTCATCGATCTTCATCCGTGTAAGTCGAATTTGACATTTACGGTAACATTGTGTTTGGGTTTTGGGTATTTGTCTCATGTAAAGTTTTAATTTACATCGATGAATTTTTTCTTTTGCAGGAAGAGCTTGGTGAAACTTCTGTTGAAGGTTTATGAGTTTCATTTTGATATATCAATTTTAATGTTTTGGTAAATAATTGATATCTAATTGATCTCTATGTGACTGTTCTTGACTTCTTGCAACTGAGTTACGCTCATGAGAATAACTGAGTTACATGTTTTGGCAAGATGTCGCTTGCCTGTGATCTTGTGGTGTCATCCAGGTAAAAATACACCGGTTGTGGTACTTCCATTTGTACTTCGTTTGTATAGCTTCCACATTTACATGTTGCTGTTTTTTTTGTCTTTATTGCAGGAAGTGGAGATGTGATTGCCCGCTCATCACAACCTTTATTTGGTTTGATGATGAACATGAGGAGGTATATCAAAGTTATTTTATGACCAGATTTTTCATGATAATTTAGTTTCTTATTTGGGTAGGAGAAAAAGATACTCGCTTGTTTCATATATGCAAGGTGGTTAAATATTGATACTTTGTTTTGATCTCATAGGAAGCTTTATATCGTAGATGCACTTTAAGTGTGTTCTTAGGTTCTTCTCTTTGGCAAAGTCTGCATTTTTTGTTTTGGACTGTTTTTTTTATTAGTGCGATTAACATAGACTTTCATGTTTTTACGGGAAGCAGCAAAGGAACAATGATTGTAGAGGAATGGGATTAGTATTTAGCCAAGTTTTGGCAAGTTGTACTGCCGAGTGAAAAAGACACACATGAGGCTAACTCCGACCACATCCTGTAGATTTTGTAGAATGGAAGAAAAGTTCAATCCTTTTTGTAGAGTTTTAGGTCTTCATTATTATTTTTGTTCAGTCTTGATAAAGCTGTGGAGCTAAATTATCAGTGGATTGCATTTGATGATGTTTGTTACCATGTTCAGGTGAAATTTTTCACTCTTAAGATTTGTATAAGATCCATATGCTCTTGTTCAGTTTTCTGATTTTATGAGTTTGTTTGATAGGTGACAGTGAAGAATCCAAACCTCTTGTTGCTTGTGGTTTCGTTACCAAATCCACCACCTGAAGCAATGTCCTTTGATGGACTTCCATTAGGAGCTATAGAAGCCATTAAAGCTACTTACAGGACTGGTTTTCAAGAGGTTGAAGTATTGTCTCATATCACATGGAAACCCAAGTGGGGAATGATCTTCTCTGATATCAAAAAGAAAGTCAGCAGGAACTGCGAGGTCTCTCAGAGATCCACGATGGCTATTACAATTAGTTTAAGTGTCGAACGCTTTGTGTTTTCTTTTATTACATGCACTTGACTTTGTTTTCTTATGTTACTAATGGCATATATATGTTTTCTCTTGGTAAAAATATATCTGAGAATGCAAACACAAATACACAAACTTAAAACATCTTAACTGGAATGATCATCCATCTCATGTGTTTTATGTCTCTTTGTATCCTAAAATCTTTCTATCTCTTGCTACCATTGGCTTCTTCGTATTGTAACACCCTGTGTAAACATATTCGTGTTTTGTAAGAAATGACAATGTCAATGGCCAAAAGAAAAAACTTTTAGGATTAATATTATCTCTTGGCAAAAATATAATTAATTATTTGGAAAAAATTTTAATTGGAAAAAATTGAATTAATTATTTTAAGGTATGTACTTTAGGTTTCAAGTTAAATGATTTTAAAGATTTTAAAGATTTTTAAAATGATTTTTGAATTTTGTAAAAGAAAAGTTAAATAAAAAAAGGAAATATAAACAAATATAACCAAATATCTCAAAAAGACATAAATATTTAATTATAATATTAATAATTACAAAATAATAACAAAGTTATAATTTTAAAGAGTTTAGGGTATAGAGTTTAGGGTTTAGGGTATGAAATGTATGGTTTAGGTTTTTGGATTATATTTGTTTGAAATAGTAATAATATTAATTATAACAAATAATAACATAAATAAAATTCATTTTTAAAAATATTTTAGGGTTTAGGGTTTAGGGTTCAATGTTTAAAATAGTAGCTAATATTAATGATATAAAGTATACTATTATAACATAAATGAATTCTATCATTTTATTAATTATAACATCATTAATGTGTTTCAACAATATGATTTACACAATAAGAAGTTTAGTGTACATGTATTCTAAGGCAATCATATGTGTTATCTTCAAATTTCTAAAAACGCTGCAAAATATTTTTTTTAAATTGCGAAAAAATTATCTAATCATGTAAATAACTCATAAACATATTAATTCATCAATATATAATTTTTTAAAATTATATAAATAGTAAAAACACATTTTTATGCCTATAGACAAAATAAGCCAATCATAATGTTTCACTCGGATTGCTGATGTGGCGAGATCTCAGCCATTCATCGGATCTAATACTTGATCAATTTACTCAATCCAATCATAATGTTTCACTCGGATACATGACGTGGCGACATCTCAGCCTTTCAAAGGCTTTGGCGGCTGCATGTTTAAGGTAATCTCATCCGTTCATCGCTCAACAAAGGCTTTGGCGAGATTTTTTTTTTTTTTTTTTTTTTGGGCTAAAGGCGAGATTCTCTTGAACCTTTCATCCTTTCCTGACATCGACTGAGACAAAATTCACAAGAAAATTAATTCAGATTAGGTCTTCTCTTTGGGCTAAAGGCGAGATTCTTCACTGCAAGAATCGCATCCTCTACCGAAGAAACACTACTTTAGCTTGTGGGATCCGGTGGCGGTTCTAGTTCTTATACCAAATCATACACACGAGATCTAGTCTTATTTGACTCTAGAAAGGCTAACAAAGCTTCTTATTGTTTCTCAAAGCTTTGTGAGGGTAGCCGAAGTCCTATGAGTTTTCAGTTTTGGAGCTTCAAAATGGAGAAACACTACTTTAGCTTGTGGGATCCGGTGGCGGTTCTAGTTCTTATACCAAATCATACACACGAGATCTAGTCATATTTGACTCTAAAAAAGGATAACCAAGCTTCTTATTGCTTCTCAAAGCTTTGTGGGTGTGGCCAAGGTCCTAAGAGTTTTCAGTTTTGGAGCTTCTAAAAAAAGAAACACTACATTAGCTTGTGGGATCCGAAGGCGGTTCTAGTTCTTATACCAAATCATACACACGAGATCTCGTCATATTTGACTCTAAAAACGCTAACCAAGCTTCTTATTGCTTCTTAAAGCTTTGTGGGTGTGGCCAAAGTCCTATGAGTTTTCAGTTTTGGAGCTTCTAAACAAAGAAACACTACTTTAGCTTATGGGATCCGGTGGCGGTTCTAGTTCTTATACCAAATCATACACACGAGATCTAGTCATATTTGACTCTAAAAAGGCTAACCAAGGATCTTATTGCTTCTCAAAGCTTTGTGGGTGTGGCCAAAGTCCTATGAGTTTTCAGTTTTGGAGCTTCTAAACAAAGAAACACTACTTTAGCTTGTGGGATCTGGTTGCGGTTCTAGTTCTTATACCAAATCATACACACGAGATCTAGTCATATTTAACTCTAAAAACGCTAACCAAGCTTCTTATTGGTTCTCATAGCTTTGTGGGTGTGGCCAAAGTCCTATGAGTTTTCAGTTTTGGAGCTTCTAAACAAAGAAACACTACTTTAGCTTGTGGGATCCGGTGGCAGTTCTAGTTCTTATACCAAATCATACACACGAGATCTAGTCATATTTGACTCTAAAAAGGCTAACCAAGCTTCTTATTGCTTCTCAAAGCTTTGTGGGTGTGGCCAAAGTCCTATGAGTTTTTAGTTTTGGAGCTTCTAAACAAAGAAACACTACTTTAGCTTGTGGGATCTGGTGGCGGTTCTAGTTCTTATACCAAATCATACACACGAGATCTAGTCTTATTTGACTCTAGAAAGGCTAACAAAGCTTCTTATTGTTTCTCAAAGCTTTGTGAGTGTAGCCGAAGTCCTATGAGTTTTCAGTTTTGGAGCTTCAAAATGGAGAAACACTACTTTAGCTTGTGGGATCCGGTGGCGGTTCTAGTTCTTATACCAAATCATACACACGAGATCTAGTCATATTTGACTCTAAAAAGGATAACCAAGCTTCTTATTATTGAATGAAGTGAAGAAAAGGAAGAACCGGGTAACTTGTCTTCCAATCGGTTACTACAATCGGTTGCATAGCCGATCGTGTCAGCTAGAGATTTGCCGCTCGGTTGTGAAAATCGGTTGCACAACCAATCGAAGCCTTGTTACACTATCGATCGGTTACGCTGATCGGTTGCACAACTGATTTAAGACTCTCGCCCGTACGGCCGACTTTTGGTCCGTCCGTACCATTGAAGATTTGTCTCGGCCATTTAGCCTTGGATCCTCTCCAAGGCTCTTCTAGAAGCTTCCAGAACCTTCTCTCATATCCGTTACACATTGGAAAGAGGAAGAAGACAAGAGTCTTCTAGAAGCATCCGGATCCTTCCTCCTTGGAGCCGTTGCGTGTTCAAACCAAGGAGGGACGCTCCTCTGCTGATGTGGATTGTTGCTTTTGCTTTTACTTTATGTAAAGTAGCATATCCTTAAAGGATATTCCTTTTGTAGATCTCTTTAAAGGAGAAACCTTGTACATTGCCAAATTAAGTAAGAAGAGATAATCTCTCTCTTTCTCATCATCAAATCTCTTTCTCTCTATTCTCTCTAATCTCTCAAATCTCCATTTCCGCTTATTCTAAGTCCCATTCTCGCAACCTAATCTCCACATTCTTACATGGTATCAGAGCCATAAAGCTCCACATACTCGATTCTTCTTGCAAATCTTCTTCTTCTCCAATCTTCATTCTCTTTTCGATTCTTCTCACCATGGAGAACACCAAGATTCGTGCTCCAGTCACCCTCAAAGGAGGAAACTACTTGCTTTGGCCAAGAACCATGAAGACCATCTTGTGCGGTCGTGGATTCTGGCCTCACATCATCAAGAGTGAAGCGCCAAGAGAAACAACCACGAACGAAGATGGCTTGGAGATCGCCCTTGTTGATGAAGACAAGTGGTTCCAAGAAGACCAAATGGTCTTATCCGTTCTCCAAAACTCCCTTGAAGCATCAATCCTTGAAGGATACTCCTATTGTGAGACTCCCAAGGATCTTTGGGAAACTTTGCAAAATGTCTTTGGAAACCAATCCAACCTAAGCCGTGTTTTTGAGATCAAGAAAGCCATCAACGAGCTGACCCAAGGAGACATGGAGTTCACTCAACACTTTGGGAAGTTTCGGTCTCTTTGGGCCGAGCTTGAGATGTTGAGACCCAACACTCTTGATCCGGCGGTCATCAACGAGAGGCGTGAGCAAGACAAGGTCTTTGGTCTACTCTTCACCTTGAGTCCGGCGTATAACGACCTCATCAAGCATCTCCTCCGTGCGGACAAGCTCCAAAACCTTGAAGAAGTGTGTTCTCAAATCCAAAAGGAGCAAGGATCTCTCGGGTTGTTTGGTAGCAAAGGAGAGCTTGTCTCGGGCAACTCAAGTGAGCTTGCATCCGCCAACCGTGGGAACTTCAACGCCAACCGCGGGAAAGCTCCATGGTGTGATCATTGCAAACGGAGTGGACATGCCAAAGAGAAGTGCTGGATTCTTCACCCTCACCTAAAGCCAGCACGAAGAGAGCCAAGAGCAAACCAAGCTACCGGAGGGAACCTTGGAGGCCAAGAGCAAGCCGGAACATCAAGTCAAGCCTTGGGAGGAAATGGAGCCGCAATGATGGCCTCTTCCGACCTTGTGAGACGTTCTGACCTCGACGCACTCATCAAGGCTCTCAAAGAGTCTTCCGGTAACGCTTATCATGCTCTTAGTGCTTTAAAACCTCTTATTGTTGATTCGGGAGCCTCTCACCATATGATTAGTGACTCTAAGTTGATGAATAACATTGAACCAGCTTTGGGAAATGTCATAATTGCTAATGGTGATAAGATTCTGGTTAAAGGAGTAGGAGATTTAGAATTGTTTAGCAAAAAGTCTAAAGCTTTCTATATGCCTACCTTCACTTCGAACTTGTTATCCGTTAAGAAAGCTACTACCGATCTTAATTGCTATGCTATCTTTGGTCCTAATGATGTTCATTTTCAGGATATTGAGACTAGTAGAGTGCTTGGTCATGGAGGTACAAAGGATGGTCTTTATGTTCTTGAAGATACAAAGCTTTCTACTCCTCTATCTTCTCACTTTAGCTCAATTCTTGTTAATGCGAATAATGCTATTTGGCATGCTAGATTAGGACATCCTCATTCTCGTGCTTTAGGTCTTTTGTTACCAAGTATTTCCTTTAAGAATAATGAATGTGAGGCTTGTATCCTTGGTAAACATTGCAAATCCGTATTTCCCAAGTCTAATACTATTTATGAGAATTGTTTTGATTTGGTTCATTCGGATGTTTGGACTTCACCTTGTTTATCTAGAGAAAATCAGAAATACTTTGTCACATTCATTGATGAGAAGTCTAAATATACTTGGTTAACTTTGTTACCTTCTAAAGATAGAGTTCTTGAGGCCTTTATCAACTTTCAAAACTATGTCACTAACCATTACAATGCCAAGATCAAAATCTTTAGGTCCGATAATGGCGGTGAATATACAAGTCATGCCTTCAAGCAACATTTGGCCAAGCACGGGATAATCCATCAAACAAGCTGCCCTCATACACCACAACAAAACGGAGTAGCGGAGAGGAAGAATATGCATCTCATGGAAGTGGCAAGATCGATGATGTTTCACACCAATGTTCCTAAACGTTTTTGGAGTGATGCGGTGGTCCTAGCTTGCTACTTGATCAACCGGACACCAACCAAGATCCTACAAGATTCCTCTCCCTTTGAGGTACTTAACAAGAATAAACCGTCTATCAATCACTTACGTGTGTTTGGTTGTGTTTGCTTTGTCCTTATAGGTGAACAAAGAAACAAACTCGAACCTAAGAGTGTCAAGGGCATGTTTATCGGGTACTCAATCACACAAAAAGGATACAAGTGCTATATACCGGAAACAAGGAAAGTTCTTGTCTCAAGAGATGTGAAGTTTGTTGAGGGTAAAGGCTACTATGAAGAAAAGAATTGGGAAGACATTCAAGATCTCACCCATTCACCTTCGGATAGAGCTAGCAATCTCCGAATTATCTTGGAAAGACTTGGTGTAAGCAACTCTCAAAGTCACACCAACTCACCAAATCCTAATCCGGAGCCTACTCAACAACAAGAAACATCACAACATGAGGAAGAAGAACATTTACAAGAAGAAGAAAATATTCAAGAAGACAATCTTGAAGAGGGAGAGATCCCAAGTGATCATGAGGAAGAGACTACTTTATCCGAAGAGGAGAATTTGTCCACATCGGATCATAATGAAGGCTCTACATCCCAAGAAGCGCCTATAGCCCTAAGAAGAAGTCAAAGACAGAAGTTTCCTCCATCAAATTGGAAAAACACTCGGGTTTACTACAATAGTCAAGCCGTAGCTCATCCTATTCAAGCCGTGTGTACCATTGCTCATTTTCCCGAAGAACATCGAGTCTTCCTTGGACAAATTGACCAACATTGGATTCCTCAAACCTATGAAGAAGCTATCCAACATCAAGTATGGAGAGACGCTATAGCTGCCGAAAGACAAGCTATGGAACATAACCATACTTGGGAGGAAGGAGAGTTACCTAAAGGCAAGAGAGCGGTGACATCCAAGTGGGTCTTCACTATCAAATACAAGAGCAATGGGGACATTGAACGCTACAAAGCTAGGCTTGTTGCAAGAGGGTTCACTCAAACGTATGGGGTGGATTACTTGGATACGTTTGCCCCGGTTGCAAAGCTCCATACGGTTAGAGTGGTTCTCTCTCTAGCTACCAACTTGGAGTGGGAACTTTGGCAAATGGATGTTAAGAATGCCTTCCTTCAAGGAGAACTTGAAGAAGAAGTCTACATGAAACCACCACCGGGTCTTGAAGATCATAATGCACCCGGGAAGGTCTTTAAACTCAAGAAAGCCATCTATGGTTTGAAGCAATCTCCGAGAGCTTGGTACCACAAGCTGAGCACAACCTTGTTGGATAGAGGATTCAAGAAGTCGGAAGCCGACAACACTCTTTTCACTCTCCCAAGCAAGGAAGGTATAGTAGTCATTCTCGTTTATGTAGATGATATTACACTACAGGAAATGTGGGTATTGATAGCACTAAAAGATAGCGTTTTTTATGTCTCTGCTATGTTTTACTTAATAGATAGCGTTTTCTTAATTGTAAACGCTATAAATGATTGAAGCGGGATATATGCAATTCACGCGGCCAATTTTCGGGTTACTAAAGTCTCTTTCCCGCTATTGAAAATGTTAAGAGGGAAAATTGTGAAATTTTGTCTAAGTCAAAATTAAAGAAAACTTTTTCATTTTTTCCCTAAAGCAAAAAAAAAAATCTAACTTCTTCTCTCGACTTCACTCGACTTCTCTAACAGAGAACAAAAAAAATCTTCAACTCATCTCCCTCTCGATCTAAGTCGGTTTCTATCGATCTCGAACAGGTATGTTCTCATTCGATCTGAGCCGTTTAATTTCTTTGTTCTCTGGAAAACCAATTTGATTTGGGGTTGTGTGAAATCGATTTTGAATTCCAAATTCAAAATCGATTTTGATTTTGGGTTTTCATTCTTACACTTAGTTAACATGCATGTCGAAGTCTGGCACATATATTGTTTCAATTGTGAAATCGATTTTGATTTTGGGTTTTAATTCGAAGTTTGGGTTTTGATTATGATTTTTGGTTTCGATTTTATGTTGATTGAAACTGTTCTTCATCAGTTTCAGAAAATGGCAAAGACAAGAGGAGGAGGTCAAGTTTGTGCTCGTCGTAGTAGGCGTAATCAAGGCTTGGAGGTAGAAGATGTTGCTCCTGCAACAACACTAAAGGTTAATAAGAAGGTGAATAAGAAGAAAACAACAAATAAAGTGGCTCGGAGAAGAAGTAGTACTAGAGCCAAGAAAGTGGCTCCTGTAGATGATGAGGTAGAAGATGTTACACCGAAAGTGGCTGCTGTAGATGATGAGGTAGAAGATGTAACACCAGAAGCTGTGGAAGAAGAAAAGGGTAATGACAAAGATATAACACCGGAGGCTGATCAGACTGAGAAAGCAATGTGTGAAGATGAGAATGAAGGAGAAGGATGTTTGACTGGACAAGGCCAGGAGGAGGATGAAGAAGAAGTTGCCAATATAGAAGAAGAAGCTTGTTTGAATGGACAGGACCAGCAGGAGTATCATCAAGAAGAAGCTGTCACTATGGAAGTAGCTGCGAATAATGAAGAAGTTGCCAATATGGAAGAAGATGGTGTTGGCAATGGTCAAGATAAAGCGATTCCTACCAACACTGATGAAGGAAGTCAGGTACCAGAAGAAAGAGTGAAAGTAAGAAGAAAAAGAGGACCAACAAAGATGCGTAAAGTGGCTGAAAATCCTAATGAAAGGGTTTTAGTTTCTTTCACTGACTTTGGTGATCATGTTGGAACTGGTTCAGTAAGATTATCATCTTTTCTTGGTGTTCTCGTGAGTCAATTCATTCCGGTTACAATTTCTGATTGGAGAGAAGTTGATGCAGCGACTAAAGAAACATTGTGGGAACAAATTCAGGTATATATTTATATATATGCAACTAATTTTTTGTTTAACAGATATGGAACATGTTTGACCTTTGCTTGTTGTACTTGATGCAGGGGAGGTTTGACATGGAAGAAGAATGGAAAAAAGCTGTTATTATGAAGCAAATGTGTAATATCTTTAGGAGTATGAAGTCAAGGCTAGTGACAAAAGTACGTGCTGCTGAGACAGCTGCTGATATACTAGCTTTAAAACCCAGCAACATCCCATCCATTCAAGTGTGGAACTCTTGGGTTAAGAGCAAGACTAGCAAAGCTTTTACGGTTAGTATGAAGTTTATATGTTTATATGTCATGTCTTATAGATTTAATCACACTCATATTTATAATGTAGGAAGTAAGTAACAAGATGAGGAAGTTGAGACATGATCAGATTCCTCAAACCTCCAGCCGCAAAGGATTGGTTCGTTTAGCTGATGATATGGTAATAATAGTTGTCAATATCTATATATATTGTATATCTTGTTAGCATAAAATGGTACTGAGATATGTATATGTACTTTATATAGAAAAAAAAGAGTTCAAACCCAAGTAAGGTGACTAGGACTAAGGTATGGTTAGCGGGACACACTCATGCTGATGGTAGACCTGTGAAGCCTCAATTTGCTGAGACTATTGTAAGAATTCTGGAACTTGTTATATTGTGTGTAAGTAATGCATCATGATCAATGAGTTTTAATATTGTGTTTGAATGTTTGTCTCAGAAACAAATACAATCACTTGATAGTGAAATGGACTCTACATCAGCTGCTGATAACATAAGGGAAGATGCTGTGAGCCAGATTTTGGGAAAAGACAAACCTGGACGAGTAAGGGGGTTTGGTAGAGGGATCACGGCTATTAAGTTAGCGTTTATGCAAGCTAGAGACGCAAAAATGGCAGAAATGAAAAGTGAGATTGATGAGTTGAAGGGAATGTTTAGAGACTTAGCTGGAAAGAAGGTAATCCTTTTCATTACATTTAGTCAATTGGTCTGGTTTTAAGACATTAACAAAATTCCTTTTCCTTATCTCAAAAAAGTTATTGTGAGACTGAAACATGTGAGAGTAGTGGTGTATTCAAAGTAGGAGATAGAGTACAACTACTGGATTGGATTCATTTAAGAGAAGTAGTTGTTGGTGAAGGAGAATTCTGTTCTGATGAACCGATGTACAAAATTGGTCGTGTACCAATTGGTTCTAATGCAGTGGCTGTCATTGTTAGTTCTGTACTAAGCTCAACAGCTTCTCTCTGGAGGCCTACATCGGATGTGTTATATCTTAAGGAAGCTGTTGGATGCAAAATATCTTGGCGGCCAATGGACAAAGTGCTTAGGGTTCCATTCACTTCTGAAGATGTATCCTTAGGGGTAAAGTTTTAAATTCCAATATCATTTTCTTTTGGTGAATTGATATATATCTAATCATTAGCCTCTTACATTTTAGCCAAACAAGGAAGGTGAAACTCGAAGCTGCAAAATATTTGATTGGGAAAATATAGAGAATGATGAGCTTATTGCTGAAGGTATCGTGTGCTCATCTAACTCCAAAGAGAGGGTTAACAATATTCCTCTAGGTCCGGGTGCTGTTAGTCTTCAAGTTGTGAAGGTGTTCAATTTTAATGCTCCTTTGTGGAGGCCAACTGCTGATATTAGTGTAATTGGTGAAGCAATTCATGAAAAAATCGCATGGCCAGTCCTAAAGATTGATGTCACGGCTACAGCCACTCCAGAACCAACACTAACTAAATCAGTGGTATGTTATTGAAATTAAGTTTTTCATTTGTTTGTCTGTTGATTGATGTTGGGACTTTCATTGATGTTGGAACTTGCTTCTATTATTTGCTTTGAGTTGTAGAGTCCAGGCAGCAATAGTTCCACCAAAAGTCCAAAGCAGAAGTGTGTTCTTTTAGACTGCAACAATTCTGGTCGTATTGTAGCTGAAGGAACAGTGATGTCAACAGATCCATAAGATAAGTGCCATAATGTGCCCCTCGGTCCAAATGCAAGCAAGGTCTCTGTAGATTTGATTAAGATTGGTAATGCAAAGGTCTGGAGGCCAAATTCAGAGTTTGTATTCATTTCTGATGCAGTAGGTTCAGTTGTACCTTGGCCAACCGAGAAAGTGAAGTTTGTGTGAAACTTAGCCAATTGTGATATTGGTATTGTATTGGTATTGCCGGTTATGGATATTAGATTGTATAATATTTGTATTGTGATATTAGCATATTTGTATTGTGATATTAGCATATTGGTATTGTGATATTAGATTATGGTATTGGTACTTTGTGTAATATTATGGTATAAATTAAACTCTAAATTAAAGTTAAAATCTTAAATTAAATCTCCAAACCCTAACCCTTAACCCTAAACCCTAAACCCTAACCCTAAATTAAAGTTAAAATCCTAATTAAATTAAATCTTTAAACTCTAAATTAAAGTTTAAACTATAACACATAAATACTTGAGTAAAAAAATCTAAATCCCAAAGTTTAAACCCTAAACCCTAACCCTAAACCCTAAACCCTAAACCCTAAATTCTAAATTAAAGTTAAAATCCTAATTAAATTAAATCTTTAAAACTCTAAATTAAAGTTTAAACTATAAAACATAAATACTTGAGTAAAAAAATCTAAATTCCAAAGTTTAAACCCTAAACCCTAAACTATGCCTTAGTGTATATGAACATATAAGTTAGATAGTTGGAATACTAACCTATATTAATTGTTCTTAATTTTAAACTTTTATACTTATAAGAAAAAATATTCTAAAAATTGAAATACATATATTGTATTTTTAAAGAAATAATTTATATTTTTTTCATTAATAAAAAATTTTATATGATAATTTTATGATTTTTTCATTACTAGCCAATGAGAACTCACCTCCCACATTGTGGGACGAATCCTGCACCGTTAGATCGCGCCGACTTTGATCTGAGCCGTCCTTTCTTATTGATGACGCGATTAATATACACCCTTGATCTGTATCGCTGATTTGATCTGAGCCGTTCATGTTCTTAGCCAATAAGCAGTAACTACCGAGATTGCAAGCTTATTGAACCTAGACCGTTGATTCGTTTCACTAATTTTGATCCCAGCCGTTCATTTTTTATACTTTCAGACAATTCCAACAGAACTCGATTTAGGGTTTATCATTTCAGAACACAAATTTTCAGAGAACTCGATTTCCCCAACTCGATTTTACCAAAAGTTCATCATCTCCATCGTGACCAAATGGATAAGACGTGGATCTCGCTGCCAAGGTATACACTTAATTCTATCGAGCTTACTTATATTATCTGATTGAAAGAAATCTGAATTCTTTTCCAATTGACAATGTAGGAATACTATCGAGTACTCAGAAGGAGCAACGAATTTCGCCAATTCATCTGCAAGAAGATTGGGAAATCTATCTGAAATGCTATGCCCATGTAGAGATTGCCGCAATTTATGCCATCAGTCTATAGAGGAAATTGTTGAGCATCTAGTGCTTAGGGGTATGGATAAGAAGTATAAGACTTCTTGTTGGAATTTTCATGGTGAAAAAGAGCAGATACAGAAGACAATGCTCCTCAACATGAAACAGAGGCATTTGACTTGTTTAAGACAGCATTTTCTATGGGTGATGATGATGATGATGAAGCATTAGAGGCAAACGACGATGAAGCAGTAGAGGAAACTGAGTTTAGGAAAAAGTTAAGAGAAGCTGAAACTCCATTGTACTCTGATTGTATCAAATACACAAAGGTTTCAGCAATTATGGGATTTTACAGATTCAAGGTTAAGAGTGGTGTGTCGGAGAACTACTTTGATCAGCTGTTGGGTTTAATTCAGGACATGCTACCTGAAGACAATATACTTCCGAAGAGTTTAGCTGCAATCAAGAAATTCCTGAAGATATTTGGTTTCGGATATGAAAATATTCATGCTTGCAAGAACGATTGCATACTATATAGGAAGGAGTTTGAGAAGTTAGATAGCTGTCCAAGATGCAAAGTTTCAAGATGGGAAAAGGATAAGCATAGTAATGAGATAAAGGTTGGGATTCCAGCAAAGGTCCTTAGATATTTTCCAATCAAGGACAGATTTAAGAGGATGTTTAGATCAAAAAAGATGGCTGAAGATTTGAGGTGGCACTATACGAATGGCAGTGAAGATGGTACAATGCGACACCCCGTTGATTCTATCCAGTGGGCACAAGTGAATGATAAATGGCCAGACTTTGCTGCTGAACCAAGGAATCTTCGACTTGGAATTTCTTCAGATGGGATGAACCCTTTCTCCATGCAAAACACTAATCACAGCACATGGCCAGTGATGTTGGTGAACTATAACACGCCTCCAACTATGTGTATGAAGGCTGAGAATATAATGTTGACTTTGTTGATCCCTGGTCCAACAGCTCCTGGTAATAACATAGATGTTTACTTGGCACCACTGATAGACGATTTAAAAGATTTGTGGGCTGAGGGTATTGAAGTTTATGACTCATTTGCAAAGGAGAATTTCACACTTAGAGCCATGCTGCTTTGGAGTATCAGTGACTATCCAGCCTTAGGATCATTGTCTAGATGTAAAGTGAAAGGGAAACAAGCTTGCAATGTATGTGGAAAGCATACACCTTCCAGATGGCTTAAGTTTAGCCGTAAGTTTGTCTATATGGGGAATAGAAAGAGACTACCGCCTGGCCATCGTTACAGATATAAAAAAGCTTGGTTTGACAACACTGTTGAGGAAGGGACTGCCAATAGGATACAAACTGGCTCTGAAATATATGAGACACTACAAGCTTTTAGGAATGATTTTGGAAAACCTCTAGATAAGGAAACTAAAAGAAAAAGAACTGAGTTGGATCAAGATGAGGTGGTTGAAGAAGAAGAGTGTGAAGAATCAAATGATTTATGGCGGTGGAAGAAGAGATCAATATTCTTTGAACTATCTTACTGGAAGGTAATGTAAACTATTTGAACTATATTCTCTTATTGTTGGATCTGAATAAGCCTAACAGTTTCTTATTTAATGTGTTAGGATTTGCTTGTTCGTCACAATATTGATGTTATGCACGTAGAAAAGAACATCTCAGATGCTATATTGTCTATCTTGATGCAAAGTGCTAAGTCAAAAGATGGTTTGAAAGCAAGAAAAGACTTAGAAGATATTGGAATCAGAAATCACTTGCACACAGAGGTCCGGGGAAAGAAAACATACTTACCTCCAGCAGCCTATTGGTTATCCAAGAAAGAGAAGACAATTTTCTGCCAAAGATTATCTAAGTTTAGAGGTCCTGATGGTTATTGTGGTAATATTGCAAATAGTGTTTCAGTTACCCCTCCAAATATAGGTAGTTTAAAGTCGCATGATCATCATGTCCTAGTACAGAACTTGTTACCAGCTGCATTAAGAGGGTTGTTACATAAGGGTCCTAGGATTGCCATAAATAGATTATGCAGTTACTTCAACAGGTTGTGTCAGCGCATCATCGACCCGGAGAAACTTATGACAATGGAGACAGAGTTTGTGGAAACAATGTGTCAACTGGAGCGCTTCTTCCCTCCATCCCTTTTTGATATCATGTTCCACCTTCCAATACATCTATCAAAAGAAGCACGTTTGGGAGGACCAGTACACTTTCGCTGGATGTATCCATTTGAAAGGTTTGATATATGTACTCATTTGATTCAATATATGTATTTACTGCAATGATATTGGACTAATATTCATTTCTTGACTGAGTTATAGGTACATGAAAACACTTAAGGCTTTTGTTAAGAATCATGCAAGGCCAGAAGCATGTATGGCTGAGGGGTATTTAGCTGGAGAATGCGTTGCATTTTGTTTAGAGTTCCTTAAAGATTCAGTACCAGTTCAAGAAACAGTTAATCGCAATGAAGATATTGAGGCTGATAGAAAGCGTGGTTGAAGGTCGACCTCTGCAGAAGGGTATAGAAGTTACCCTATCAGATAAAGATAGAGACAATGCACATCGCTATGTGCTAATGAACATGGCATCTTTGGATCCTTATGTAGAGTAAGAGGTTACCCTTTATGTCTCATCTACTAATTATGATTATAATTTCATTCTCAAGACTGTTGTTTAATGTAAAATCAGGATGCATTTGGAAGAATTACAAGCTAATGATGCTCGATGTGCTAAAAGTGAAACTTTGTTATGGAAAAACCATACTGAGCAGTTTGCACAATGGCTTAAAAAAAAGGTTTACAGCTGCAACTTGTCTTCTTGATTATTTGTTATACAGCTTGTTAAATTGACTGGTTAGCTTGATGTCTGGTTTTCTTGGCACAGAATTGTTAGCTTCATGATCATGTTTTGCTTAATGACTGGTTAGCTTAGCTTGTAGCTTGATGTCTGGTTTTCTTGGCACAGAATTGTTAGCTTCATGATCATGTTTTGCTTAATGACTGGTTAGCTTAGCTTGTAGCTTGATGTTTGGTTTTCTTGGCACAGAATTGTTAGCTTCATGATCACGTTTTGCTTAATGACTGGTTAGCTTAGCTTGTAGCTTGATGTCTGGTTTTCTTGGCACAGATTAATTGTTAGCTTCCTGATCATGTTTTGCTGTTGCAGATTCATTCAGACTCAAGAAATAGTCATTCTAAGGAGATCAGGTGGTTGGCATTTGGACCAAGAAATGTTGCTTTAGCACATAAAGGATTTATCGTTAATGGGCAACGGTTTCATACAGATGCGGTTAAGCGGAAGACACAAAACAGTGGCATAACTTATGAAGCATTTAGCATGTGTAGATCAAGTGCTCGAGATATGAGACAAGTCGCTAATGTGCTTACATATTATGGAGTGATAAAGGAGATTTTACTTATGGACTATGACATGTTCAAAGTGCCGCTGTTTAGATGCAATTGGGCCAACACAGGGAATGGTGTGAAGGAGGAAGATGGTTTCACTCTTGTTAACCTTCATATGAACCAAACAGCCTATTTGAAAGATCCATTCATTCTACCTTCTCAAGCAAAACAGGTTTTCTATTCTAGGGAAGATGATAATTCAAATTGGTATGTTGTTATGAGAGCACCACCTAGAGGCTATCATGAATTGGAAACAGAAAAGGATTTAGGTGGTGCACCTTTGCCTGTATAAGAACTCGATGATTTGGATGATGAAGCTTTTGATGATGATAGTGTTTATGTTAGGGATGATTGTGAAGGCTTGTTAGTGGTAGATTGATAGGTATGTTTGTGGTTTTTGTAAACAATGAAAATTGAAATGGGTTATTAAACATTTTAATGGTATTTTTGTTTTTACAAATATTCGAAATTAATTTTTTTTTACAAATATTATATTTAAATTAAAATATAATTCGTAATTATTTATTATTTTGAATAATTTAAAAACAAACTAATAACACAAAACAGATGCTATCTTTGCTATAGGTAAAATCTAATTAACGAGTTTTAATAACATCTTTATCACGCTATTATAAACATTAACAACTGCACAAAAGACAACGCTATCGTTGTATACTTAACTATTGCACAACTAAAAACCGCTATCAAAAGTGTCCGACTTTCTATAACGGGCGATGTCAGAGCGCTTAAGGAAACGCTATGGTAGATGAATAATTGTGTTTTTCGGCCGCTATTAATACCCACATTTCCTGTAGTGTTATCATCTCCGGGAATGACAAGGTAGGGATTCAAGAGACTAAAACCTTTCTTAAGAGTGTTTTTGATATAAAAGACCTTGGTGAACTAAAGTACTTCCTTGGGATAGAAGTTTGTAGATCAAAGGAAGGTCTCTTCTTATCTCAAAGGAAGTACACTCTTGATCTTCTTAGTCAAGTAGGTAAGCTTGGAGCAAAACCTGCTAAGACTCCCTTGGAAGATGACTACAAGGCCAATCGTAAGGGGGAGCTTGACAACAAGCCTTTCGAAGATGTCACACAATATCGAAGACTTGTAGGTAAGCTCATTTATTTAACCATTACTAGGCCTGACATTTGCTTTGCTGTGAATGTAGTAAGTCAACACATGCAAGCTCCTACGCTACATCATTGGAACATGGTGAACCGCATCCTCAAGTATCTCAAAGGAGCTCCGGGTCAAGGCATTTGGATGGGATGCAACAAAAACACGGAGCTAGTGGGATATTGCGATGCGGACTATGCTGGAGACAAAAAGGATAGGAGGTCAACCACTGGCTATTGCACATTCATTGGTGGCAACCTAGTTACTTGGAGAAGCAAGAAGCAAAAGGTGGTCTCTCTTTCAAGTTGTGAAGCCGAGTACCGGGCCATGAGGAAGCTCACAACTGAACTTATGTGGTTGAAAGCTCTCCTCAAAGACTTCGGAATTGACACACCAAAGCCAATCACCATGCATTGCGACAATCAAGCCGCCATTCACATCGCCTCAAATTCAGTGTTCCATGAAAGAACGAAGCACATTGAGGTGGATTGTCACAAGGTCCGAGAACAAGTTCAACTTGGAGTAATCCTACCTTGCTACACCGATACTGAAGAACAATTGGCCGACATCTTTACCAAAGGAGCTAGCACCAAAGTTTGTGAGTACATTCATCACAAACTTGGCCTCGTTGACCTCTCTCGGCCATGATCCTCTTAGCCAAATATCCCATACTCTTTTTCCCTAAGTGTGGTTTTATCCCATGAGGTTTTCTACACTTAGGTTTTTAACGTGGTGGTTGAATTTGGATCCAAGTCTAACCTCCATCCTTCTCCGGTTAGACTTGAGGGGGAGTATTGAATGAAGTGAAGAAAAGGAAGAACCGGGTAACTTGTCTTCCAATCGGTTACTACGATCGGTTGCATAACCGATCGTGTCAGCTAGAGATTTGCCGCTCGGTTGTGAAAATCGGTTGCACAACCAATCAAAGCGTTACACTATGGATCGGTTACGCTGATCGGTTGCATAACCGATTTAAGACTCTCGCCCGTACGGCCGACTTTTGGTCCGTCCGTACCATTGAAGATTTGTCTCGGCCCACGACTTTTTCTCTCGGCCATTTAGCCTTGGATCCTCTCCAAGGCTCTTCTAGAAGCTTCCAGAACCTTCTCTTATATCCGTTACACATTGGAAAGAGGAAGAAGACAAGAGTCTTCTAGAAGCATCCGGATCCTTCCTCCTTGGAGCCGTTGCGTGTTCAAACCAAGGAGGGACGCTCCTCTGCTGATGTGGATCGTTGCTTTTGCTTTTACTTTATGTAAAGTAGCATATCCTTAAAGGATATTCCTTTTGTACATCTCTTTAAAGGAGAAACCTTGTACATTGCCAAATTAAGTAAGAAGAGATAATCTCTCTCTTTCTCATCATCAAATCTCTTTCTCTCTATTCTCTCTAATCTCTCAAATCTCCATTTCCGCTTATTCTAAGTCCCATTCTCGCAACCTAATCTCCACATTCTTACATGGTATCAGAGCCATAAAGCTCCACATACTCGATTCTTCTTGCAAATCTTCTTCTTCTCCAATCTTCATTCTCTTTTCGATTCTTCTCACCATGGAGAACACCAAGATTCGTGCTCCAGTCACCCTCAAAGGAGGAAACTACTTGCTTTGGCCAAGAACCATGAAGACCATCTTGTGCGGTCGTGGATTCTGGCCTCACATCATCAAGAGTGAAGCGCCAAGAGAAACAACCACGAACGAAGATGGCTTGGAGATCGCCCTTGTTGATGAAGACAAGTGGTTCCAAGCAGACCAAATGGTCTTATCCGTTCTACAAAACTCCCTTGAAGCATCAATCCTTGAAGGATACTCCAATTGTGAGACTCCCAAGGATCTTTGGGAAACTTTGCAAAATGTCTTTGGAAACCAATCCAACCTAAGCCGTGTTTTTGAGATCAAGAAAGCCATCAACGAGCTGACCCAAGGAGACATGGAGTTCACTCAACACTTTGGGAAGTTTCGGTCTCTTTGGGCCGAGCTTGAGATGTTGAGACCCAACACTCTTGATCCGGCGGTCATCAACGAGAGGCGTGAGCAAGACAAGGTCTTTGGTCTAATCTTATACCAAATCATACACACGAGATCTCGTCATATTTGACTCTAAAAACGCTAACCAAGCTTCTTATTGCTTCTTAAAGATTTGTGGGTGTGGCCAAGGTCCTATGAGTTTTCAGTTTTGGAGCTTCTAAAAAAAGAAACACTACATTAGCTTGTGGGATCCGGTGGCGGTTCTAGTTCTTATACCAAATCATACACACCAGATCTAGTCATATTTGACTCTAAAAAGGCTACCCAAGCTTCTTATTGTTTCTCAAAGCTTTGTGAGTGTAGCCGAAGTCCTATGAGTTTTCAGTTTTGGAGCTTCTAAACGGAGAAACACTACTTTAGCTTTTGGGATCCGGTTGTGGATCTAGTTCTTATACCAAATCATACACACGGGATCTAGTCATATTTGACTCTAAAAATGCTAGCCAAGCTTTTTATTGCTTCTCAAAGCTTTGTGAGTGTCGCCGAAGTCCTATGAGTTTTCAGTTTGGAGGTTTTAAACGGAGAAAGACTACTTTAGCTTTTGGGATCCGGTTGCGGTTCTAGTTCTTATACCAAATCATACACACGAGATCTAGTTATATTTGACTCTAAAAACGCTAATCAAGCTTCTTATTGGTTCTCAAAGCTTTGTGGGTGTGGCCAAAGTCCTATGAGTTTTTAGTTTTGGAGCTTCTAAACAGAGAAACACTACTTTAGCTTGTGGGATCCGGTGGCGGTTCTATTTCTTATACCAAATCATACACACGAGATCTTGTCATATTTGACTCTAAAAATGCTAAATAAGCTTCTTATTGCTTCTTAAAGCTTTGTGGGTGTGGCCAAAGTCCTATGAGTTTTCAGTTTTGGAGCTTCTAAACAAAGAAACACTAATTTAGCTTGTGGGATCCGGTGGCGGTTCTAGTTCTTATTCCAAATCATACACACAAGATCTCGTCATATTTGACTTTAAAAAGGCTAACCAAGCTTCTTATTGCTTCTCAAAGCTTTGTGGGTGTGGCCAAAGTCCTATGAGTTTTTAGTTTTGGAGCTTCTAAACAAAGAAACACTACTTTAGCTTGTGGGATCTGGTTGCGGTTCTAGTTCTTATACCAAATCATACACACGAGATCAAGTCATATTTAACTCTAAAAATGCTAACCAAGCTTCTTATTGGTTCTCATAGCTTTGTGGGTGTCGCCAAAGTCCTATGAGTTTTCAGTTTTGGAGCTTCTAAACAAAGAAACACAACTTTAGCTTGTAGGATCCGGTGGCGGTTCTAGTTCTTATACCAAATCATACACACGAGATCTAGTCATATTTGACTCTAAAAAGGATAACCAAGCTTCTTATTGCTTCTCAACGCTTTGTGGGTGTGGCCAAGGTCCTATGAGTTTTCAGTTTTGGAGCTTCTAAAAAAAGAAACACTACATTAGCTTGTGGGATCCGGTGGCGGTTCTAGTTCTTATACCAAATCATACACACGAGATCTCGTCATATTTGACTCTAAAAACGCTAACCAAGCTTCTTATTGCTTCTTAAAGCTTTGTGGGTGTGGCCAAAGTCCTATGAGTTTTCAGTTTTGGAGCTTCTAAACAAAGAAACACTACTTTAGCTTGTGGGATCCGGTGGCGGTTCTAGTTCTTATACCAAATCATACACACGAGATCTAGTCATATTTGACTCTAAAAAGGCTAACCAAGCTTCTTATTGCTTCTCAAAGCTTTGTGGGTGTGGCCAAAGTCCTATGAGTTTTTAGTTTTGGAGCTTCTAAACAAAGAAACACTACTTTAGCTTGTGGGATCCGGTGGCGGTTCTAGTTCTTATACCAAATCATACACACGAGATCTAGTCTTATTTGACTCTAGAAAGGCTAACAAAGCTTCTTATTGTTTCTCAATGATTTGTGAGTGTAGCCGAAGTCCTATGAGTTTTCAGTTTTGGAGCTTCAAAATGGAGAAACACTACTTTAGCTTTTGGGATCCGGTTGTGGATCTAGTTCTTATACCAAATCATACACACGGGATCTAGTCATATTTGACTCTAAAAATGCTAACCAAGCTTTTTATTGCTTCTCAAAGCTTTGTGAGTGTCGCCGAAGTCCTATGAGTTTTCAGTTTGGAGGTTTTAAACAGAGAAAGACTACTTTAGCTTTTGGGATCCGGTTGCGGTTCTAATTCTTATACCAAATCATACACACGAGATCTAGTTATATTTGACTCTAAAAACGCTAATCAAGCTTCTTATTGGTTCTCAAAACTTTGTGGGTGTGGCCAAAGTCCTATGAGTTTTTAGTTTTGGAGCTTCTAAACAGAGAAACACTACTTTAGCTTGTGGGATCCGGTGGCGGTTCTATTTCTTATACCAAATCATACACACGAGATCTTGTCATATTTGACTCTAAAAATGCTAAATAAGCTTCTTATTGCTTCTTAAAGCTTTGTGGGTGTGGCCAAAGTCCTATGAGTTTTCAGTTTTGGAGCTTCTAAACAAAGAAACACTAATTTAGCTTGTGGGATCCGGTGGCAGTTCTAGTTCTTATTCCAAATCATACACACAAGATCTCGTCATATTTGACTTTAAAAAGGCTAACCAAGCTTCTTATTGCTTCTCAAAGCTTTGTGGGTGTGGCCAAAGTCCTATGAGTTTTTAGTTTTGGAGCTTCTAAACAAAGAAACACTACTTTAGCTTGTGGGATCTGGTTGCGGTTCTAGTTCTTATACCAAATCATACACACGAGATCTAGTCATATTTAACTCTAAAAACGCTAGCTAAGCTTCTTATTGGTTCTCATAGCTTTGTGGGTGTCGCCAAAGTCCTATGAGTTTTCAGTTTTGGAGCTTCTAAACAAAGAAACACAACTTTAGCCTGT
>NW_003302552.1:9602542-9603988 GCF_000004255.2 Arabidopsis lyrata subsp. lyrata
GCGGTTCTAGTTCTTATACCAAATCATACACACGAGATCTAGTCTTATTTGACTCTAAAAAGGCTAACAAAGCTTCTTATTGTTTCTCAAAGCTTTGTGAGTCTAGCCGAAGTCCTATGAGTTTTCAGTTTTGGTGCTTCTAAACGGAGAAACACTACTTTTGCTTTTGGGATCCGGTTGTGGATCTAGTTCTTATACCAAATCATACACACGGGATCTAGTCATATTTGACTCTAAAAATGCTAGCCAAGCTTTTTATTGCTTCTCAAAGCTTTGTGAGTGTCGCCGAAGTCCTATGAGTTCTCAGTTTGGAGGTTTTAAACGGAGAAAGACTACTTTAGCTTTTGGGATCCGGTTGCGGTTCTAGTTCTTATACCAAACCATACACACGAGATCTAGTTATATTTGACTCTAAAAACGCTAATCAAGCTTCTTATTGGTTCTCAAAGCTTTGTGGGTGTGGCCAAAGTCCTATGAGTTTTTAGTTTTGGAGCTTCTAAACAGAGAAACACTACTTTAGCTTGTGGGATCCGGTGGCGGTTCCATTTCTTATACCAAATCATACACACGAGATCTTGTCATATTTGACTCTAAAAATGCTAAATAAGCTTCTTATTGCTTCTTAAAGCTTTGTGGGTGTGGCCAAAGTCCTATGAGTTTTCAGTTTTAGAGCTTCTAAACAAAGAAACACTACTTTAGCTTGTGGGATCCGGTGGCGGTTCTAGTTCTTATTCCAAATCATACACACAAGATCTCGTCATATTTGACTTTAAAAAGGCTAACCAAGCTTCTTATTGCTTCTCAAAACTTTGTGGGTGTGGCCAAAGTCTGAGTTTTTAGTTTTGGAGCTTCTAAACAAAGAAACACTACTTTAGCTTGTGGGATCTGGTTGCGGTTCTAGTTCTTATACCAAATCATACACACGAGATCTAGTCTTATTTGACTCTAGAAAGGCTAACCAAGCTTCTTATTGTTTCTCAAAGATTTGTGAGTGTAGCCGAAGTCCGAGGAGTTTTCAGTTTTGGAGCTTCTAAATGAAGAAACACTACTTTAGCTTGTGGGATCCGGTTGCGGATCTAGTTCTTATACCAAATCATACACACGGGATCTAGTCATATTTGACTCTAAAAATGCTAGCCAAGCTTCTTATTGCTTCTCAAAGCTTTGTGAGTGTCGCCGAAGTCCTATGAGTTTTCAGTTTGGAGGTTTTAAACGGAGAAAGACTACTTTAGCTTGTGGGATCCGGTTGCGGTTCTAGTTCTTATACCAAATCATACACCCAGGATCTCGTTCTATTTGACTCTAAAAACGCTAATCAAGCTTCTTATTGGTTCTCAAAGCTTTGTGGGTGTGGCCAAAGTCCTATGAGTTTTCAGTTTTGGAGCTTCTAAACAGAGAAACACTACTTTAGCTTGTGGGATCCGGTGGCGGTCCTATTTCTTATAC
>NW_003302552.1:9606255-9607585 GCF_000004255.2 Arabidopsis lyrata subsp. lyrata
GTTTTGGAGCTTCAAAATGGAGAAACACTACTTTAGCTTTTGGGATCCGGTTGTGGATCTAGTTCTTATACCAAATCATACACACGGGATCTAGTCATATTTGACTCTAAAAATGCTAGCCAAGCTTTTTATTGCTTCTCAAAGCTTTGTGAGTGTCGCCGAAGTCCTATGAGTTTTCAGTTTGGAGGTTTTAAACGGAGAAAGACTACTTTAGCTTTTGGGATCCGGTTGCGGTTCTAATTCTTATACCAAATCATACACACAAGATCTAGTTATATTTGACTCTAAAAACGCTAATCAAGCTTCTTATTGGTTCTCAAAACTTTGTGGGTGTGGCCAAAGTCCTATGAGTTTTTAGTTTTGGAGCTTCTTAACAGAGAAACACTACTTTAGCTTGTGGGATCCGGTGGCGGTTCTATTTCTTATACCAAATCATACACACGAGATCTTGTCATATTTGACTCTAAAAATGCTAAATAAGCTTCTTATTGCTTCTTAAAGCTTTGTGGGTGTGGCCAAAGTCCTATGAGTTTTCAGTTTTGGAGCTTCTAAACAAAGAAACACTACTTTAGCTTGTGGGATCTGGTTGCGGTTCTAGTTCTTATACCAAATCATACACACGAGATCTAGTCATATTTAACTCTAAAAACGCTAACCAAGCTTCTTATTGGTTCTCATAACTTTGTGGGTGTCGCCAAAGTCCTATGAGTTTTCAGTTTTGGAGCTTCTAAACAAAGAAACACTACTTTAGCCTGTGGGATCCGGTGGCGGTTCTAGTTCTTATAGCAAATCATACACACGAGATCTAGTCATCTTTGACTCTAAAAAGGATAACCAAGCTTCTTATTGCTTCTCAAAGCTTTGTGGGTGTGGCCAAGGTCCTACTAGTTTTCAGTTTTGGAGCTTCTAAAAAAAGAAACACTACATTAGCTTGTGGGATCCGGTGGCGGTTCTAGTTCTTATACCAAATCATACACACGAGATCTCGTCATATTTGACTCTAAAAACGCTAACCAAGCTTCTTATTGCTTCTTAAAGCTTTGTGGGTGTGGCCAAAGTCCTATGAGTTTTCAGTTTTGGAGCTTCTAAACAAAGAAACACTACTTTAGCTTATGGGATCCGGTGGCGTTTCTAGTTCTTATACCAAATCATACACACGAGATCTAGTCATATTTGACTCTAAAAAGGCTAACCAAGCTTCTTATTGCTTCTCAAAGCTTTGTGGGTGTGGCCAAAGTCCTATGAGTTTTTAGTTTTGGAGCTTCTAAACAAAGAAACACTACTTTAGCTTGTGGGATCCGGTTGCGGTTCTAGTTCTTATACCAAATCA
>NW_003302552.1:9609989-9613123 GCF_000004255.2 Arabidopsis lyrata subsp. lyrata
GCCGAAGTCCTATGAGTTTTCAGTTTTGGAGCTTCAAAATGGAGAAACACTACTTTAGCTTTTGGGATCCGATCGTGGATCTAGTTCTTATACCAAATCATACACACGGGATCTAGTCATATTGGACTCTAAAAATGCTAGCCAAGCTTGTTATGGCTTCTCAAAGCTTGCTGAGTGTCGCCGAAGTCCTATGAGTTTTCAGTTTGGAGGTTTTAAACGGAGGAAGACTACTTTAGCTTTTGGGATCCGGTTGCGGTTCTAATTCTTATACCAAATCATACACACAAGATCTAGTTATATTTGACTCTAAAAACGCTAATCAAGCTTCTTATTGGTTCTCAAAACTTTGTGGGTGTGGCCAAAGTCCTATGAGTTTTTAGTTTTGGAGCTTCTAAACAGAGAAACACTACTTTAGCTTGTGGGATCCGGTGGCGGTTCTATTTCTTATACCAAATCATACACACGAGATCTTGTCATATTTGACTCTAAAAATGCTAAATAAGCTTCTTATTGCTTCTTAAAGCTTTGTGGGTGTGGCCAAAGTCCTATGAGTTTTCAGTTTTGGAGCTTCTAAACAAAGAAACACTAATTTAGCTTGTGGGATCCGGTGGCAGTTCTAGTTCTTATTCCAAATCATACACACAAGATCTCGTCATATTTGACTTTAAAAAGGCTAACCAAGCTTCTTATTGTTTCTCAAAGCTTTGTGGGTGTGGCCAAAGTCCTATGAGTTTTTAGTTTTGGAGCTTCTAAACAAAGAAACACTACTTTAGCTTGTGGGATCTGGTTGCGGTTCTAGCTCTTATACCAAATCATACACACGAGATCTAGTCATATTTAACTCTAAAAACGCTAACCAAGCTTCTTATTGGTTCTCATAGCTTTGTGGGTGTCGCCAAAGTCCTATGAGTTTTCAGTTTTGGAGCTTCTAAACAAAGAAACACTACTTTAGCCTGTGGGATCCGGTGGCGGTTCTAGTTCTTATACCAAATCATACACACGAGATCTCGTCATATTTGACTCTAAAAACGCTAACCAAGCTTCTTATTGCTTCTTAAAGCTTTGTGGGTGTGGCCAAAGTCCTATGAGTTTTCAGTTTTGGAGCTTCTAAACAAAGAAACACTACTTTAGCTTATGGGATCCGGTGGCGTTTCTAGTTCTTATACCAAATCATACACACGAGATCTAGTCATATTTGACTCTAAAAAGGCTAACCAAGCTTCTTATTGCTTCTCAAAGCTTTGTGGGTGTGGCCAAAGTCCTATGAGTTTTCAGTTTTGGAGCTTCTAAACAAAGAAACACTACTTTAGCTTGTGGGATCTGGTTGCGGTTCTAGTTCTTATACCAAATCATACACACGAGATCTAGTCATATTTAACTCTAAAAACGCTAACCAAGCTTCTTATTGGTTCTCATAGCTTTGTGGGTGTGGCCAAAGTCCTATGAGTTTTCAGTTTTGGAGCTTCTAAACAAAGAAACACTACTTTAGCTTGTGGGATCCGGTGGCGGTTCTAGTTCTTATACCAAATCATACACACGAGATCTAGTCTTATTTGACTCTAAAAAGGCTAACAAAGCTTCTTATTGTTTCTCAAAGCTTTGTGAGTGTAGCCGAAGTCCTATGAGTTTTCAGTTTGGGAGCTTCTAAACGGAGAAACACTACTTTAGCTTGTGGGATCCGGTGGTGGATCTAGTTCTTATACCAAATCATACACACGGGATCTAGTCCTATTTGACTCTAAAAATGCTAGCCAAGCTTCTTATTGCTTCTCAAAGCTTTGTGAGTGTGGCCAAAGTCCTATGAGTTTTCAGTTTTGGAGCTTCTAAACAAAGAAACACTACTTTAGCTTGTGGGATCCGGTGGCGGTTCTAGTTCTTATACCAAATCATACACACGAGATCTAGTTATATTTGACTCTAAAAACGCTAACCAAGCTTCTTATTGCTTCTTAAAGCTTTGTGGGTGTGGCCAAAGTCCTATGAGTTTTCAGTTTTGGAGCTTCTAAACAAAGAAACACTACTTTAGCTTGTGGGATCCGGTGGCGGTTCTAGTTCTTATACCAAATCATACACACGAGATCTAGTCATATTTGACTCTAAAAAGGCTAACCAAGCTTCTTATTGCTTCTCAAAGCTTTGTGGGTGTGGCCAAAGTCCTATGAGTTTTTAGTTTTGGAGCTTCTAAACAAAGAAACACTACTTTAGCTTGTGGGATCCGGTGGCGGTTCTAGTTCTTATACCAAATCATACACACGAGATCTAGTCTTATTTGACTCTAGAAAGGCTAACAAAGCTTCTTATTGTTTCTCAATGATTTGTGAGTGTAGCCGAAGTCCTATGAGTTTTCAGTTTTGGAGCTTCAAAATGGAGAAACACTACTTTAGCTTTTGGGATCCGGTTGTGGATCTAGTTCTTATACCAAATCATACACACGGGATCTAGTCATATTTGACTCTAAAAATGCTAGCCAAGCTTTTTATTGCTTCTCAAAGCTTTGTGAGTGTCGCCGAAGTCCTATGAGTTTTCAGTTTGGAGGTTTTAAACGGAGAAAGACTACTTTAGCTTTTGGGATCCGGTTGCGGTTCTAATTCTTATACCAAATCATACACACGAGATCTAGTTATATTTGACTCTAAAAACGCTAATCAAGCTTCTTATTGGTTCTCAAAACTTTGTGGGTGTGGCCAAAGTCCTATGAGTTTTTAGTTTTGGAGCTTCTAAACAGAGAAACACTACTTTAGCTTGTGGGATCCGGTGGCGGTTCTATTTCTTATACCAAATCATACACACGAGATCTTGTCATATTTGACTCTAAAAATGCTAAATAAGCTTCTTATTGCTTCTTAAAGCTTTGTGGGTGTGGCCAAAGTCCTATGAGTTTTCAGTTTTGGAGCTTCTAAACAAAGAAACACTAATTTAGCTTGTGGGATCCGGTGGCAGTTCTAGTTCTTATTCCAAATCATACACACAAGATCTCGTCATATTTGACTTTAAAAAGGCTAACCAAGCTTCTTATTGCTTCTCAAAGCTTTGTGGGTGTGGCCAAAGTCCTATGAGTTTTTAGTTTTGGAGCTTCTAAACAAAGAAACACTACTTTAGCTTGTGGGATCTGGTTGCGGTTCTAGTTCTTATAC
>NW_003302552.1:9613365-9614807 GCF_000004255.2 Arabidopsis lyrata subsp. lyrata
CTTCTTAAGCTTTGTGGGTGTGGCCAAAGTCCTATGAGTTTTCAGTTTTGGAGCTTCTAAACAAAGAAACACTACTTTAGCTTGTGGGATCCGGTGGCGGTTCTAGTTCTTATACCAAATCATACACACGAGATCTAGTCATATTTGACTCTAAAAAGGCTAACCAAGCTTCTTATTGCTTCTCAAAGCTTTGTGGGTGTGGCCAAAGTCCTATGAGTTTTTAGTTTTGGAGCTTCTAAACAAAGAAACACTACTTTAGCTTGTGGGATCCGGTGGCGGTTCTAGTTCTTGTACCAAATCATACACACGAGATCTAGTCTTATTTGACTCTAGAAAGGCTAACAAAGCTTCTTATTGTTTCTCAATGATTTGTGAGTGTAGCCGAAGTCCTATGAGTTTTCAGTTTTGGAGCTTCAAAATGGAGAAACACTACTTTAGCTTTTGGGATCCGGTTGTGGATCTAGTTCTTATACCAAATCATACACACGGGATCTAGTCATATTTGACTCTAAAAATGCTAGCCAAGCTTTTTATTGCTTCTCAAAGCTTTGTGAGTGTCGCCGAAGTCCTATGAGTTTTCAGTTTGGAGGTTTTAAACGGAGAAAGACTACTTTAGCTTTTGGGATCCGGTTGCGGTTCTAATTCTTATACCAAATCATACACACGAGATCTAGTTATATTTGACTCTAAAAACGCTAATCAAGCTTCTTATTGGTTCTCAAAACTTTGTGGGTGTGGCCAAAGTCCTATGAGTTTTTAGTTTTGGAGCTTCTAAACAGAGAAACACTACTTTAGCTTGTGGGATCCGGTGGCGGTTCTATTTCTTATACCAAATCATACACACGAGATCTTGTCATATTTGACTCTAAAAATGCTAAATAAGCTTCTTATTGCTTCTTAAAGCTTTGTGGGTGTGGCCAAAGTCCTATGAGTTTTCAGTTTTGGAGCTTCTAAACAAAGAAACACTAATTTAGCTTGTGGGATCCGGTGGCAGTTCTAGTTCTTATTCCAAATCATACACACAAGATCTCGTCATATTTGACTTTAAAAAGGCTAACCAAGCTTCTTATTGCTTCTCAAAGCTTTGTGGGTGTGGCCAAAGTCCTATGAGTTTTTAGTTTTGGAGCTTCTAAACAAAGAAACACTACTTTAGCTTGTGGGATCTGGTTGCGGTTCTAGTTCTTATACCAAATCATACACACGAGATCTAGTCATATTTAACTCTAAAAACGCTAGCTAAGCTTCTTATTGGTTCTCATAGCTTTGTGGGTGTCGCCAAAGTCCTATGAGTTTTCAGTTTTGGAGCTTCTAAACAAAGAAACACAACTTTAGCTTGTGGGATCCGGTGGCGGTTCTAGTTCTTATACCAAATCATACACACGAGATCTAGTCATATTTGACTCTAAAAGAGGATAACCCAAGCGTTCTTATTGCTTCTCAAC
>NW_003302552.1:9643623-9644849 GCF_000004255.2 Arabidopsis lyrata subsp. lyrata
ACCCGTACTTCCAAGAGCGTTGTCATGCTGTTAACGTCGAGATCTCATCATATTTGACTCTAAAAACGCTAACCAAGCTTCTTATTGCTTCTTAAAGCTTTGTGGGTTTGGCCAAAGTCCTATGAGTTTTCAGTTTTGGAGCTTCTAAACAAAGAAACACTACTTTAGCTTGTGGGATCCGGTGGCGGTTTTAGTTCTTATACCAAATCATACACACGAGATCTAGTCATATTTAACTCTAAAAACGCTAACCAAGCTTCTTATTGGTTCTCATAGCTTTGTGGGTGTCGCCAAAGTCCTATGAGTTTTCAGTTTTGGAGCTTCTAAACAAAGAAACACTACTTTAGCTTGTGGGATCCGGTGGTGGTTCTAGTTCTTATACCAAATCATACACACGAGATCTAGTCATATTTGACTCTAAAAAGGATAACCAAGCTTCTTATTGCTTCTCAAAGCTTTGTGGGTGTGGCCAAGGTCCTATGAGTTTTCAGTTTTGGAGCTTCTAAAAAAAGAAACACTACATTAGCTTGTGGGATCCGGTGGCGGTTCTAGTTCTTAAACCAAATCATACACACGAGATCTCGTCATTTTTGACTCTAAAAACGCTAACCAAGCTTCTTATTACTTCTTAAAGCTTTGTGGGTGTGGCCAAAGTCCTATGAGTTTTCAGTTTTGGAGCTTCTAAACAAAGAAACACTACTTTAGCTTGTGGGTCCGGTGGCGGTTCTAGTTCTTATACCAAATCATACACACGAGATCTAGTCAATTTGACTCTAAAAAGGCTAATCAAGCTTCTTATTGGTTCTCAAAGCTTTGTGGGTGTGGCCAAAGTCCTATGAGTTTTTACTTTTGGAGCTTCTAAACAGAGAAACACTACTTTAGCTTGTGGGATCCGGTGGCGGTTCTAGTTCTTATACCAAATCATACACACAAGATCTTGTCATATTTAACTCTAAAAACGCTAACCAAGCTTATTATTGGTTCTCATAGCTTTGTGGGTGTCGCCAAAGTCCTATGAGTTTTCAGTTTTGGAGCTTCTAAACAAAGAAACACTACTTTAGCTTGTGGGATCCGGTGGCAGTTCTAGTTCTTATACCAAATCATACACACGAGATCTAGTCATATTTGACTCTAAAAAGGCTAACCAAGCTTCTTATTGCTTCTCAAAGCTTTGTGGGTGTGGCCAAGGTCCTATGAGTTTTCAGTTTTGGAGCTTCTAAAAAAAA
>NW_003302552.1:9644949-9647623 GCF_000004255.2 Arabidopsis lyrata subsp. lyrata
AACAAAGAAACACTACTTTAGCTTGTGGGATCCGGTGGCGGTTCTAGTTCTTATACCAAATCATACACACGAGATCTAGTCATATATGACTCTAAAAAGGATAACCAAGCTTCTTATTGCTTCTCAAAGCTTTGTGGGTGTGGCCAAGGTCCTATGAGTTTTCAGTTTTGGAGGTTCTAAAAAAAGAAACACTACATTAGCTTGTGGGATCCGGTGGCGGTTCTAGTTCTTAAACCAAATCATACACACGAGATCTCGTCATATTTGACTCTAAAAACGCTAACCAAGCTTCTTATTGCTTCTTAAAGCTTTGTGGGTGTGGCCAAAGTCCTATGAGTTTTCAGTTTTGGAGCTTCTAAACAAAGAAACACTACTTTAGCTTGTGGGATCCGGTGGCGGTTCTAGTTCTTATACCAAATCATACACACGAAATCTAGTCATATTTGACTCTAAAAAGGCTAACCAAGCTTCTTATTGCTTCTCAAAGCTTTGTGGGTGTGGCCAAAGTCCTATGAGTTTTTAGTTTTGGAGCTGCTAAACAAAGAAACACTACTTTAGCTTGTGGGATCCGGTGGCGGTTCTAGTTCTTATACCAAATCATACACACGAGATTGATACTAGGATTTTGCTATCAATTACCCTAATATACTTTCATGTCATTGCAGTATAAGAGGTTATCAATCCAATCAGGTGCTCTTACTATCAATCAAGATATGCTCAGAGAATACTAAGTCAAGCCAAGCAGAATAGAGGTTTGTTATCTAGCAATCCTAAGCGAACATGCATAAAAACTATAAAACTACAGAACATGAATGAACAAGTGCAGAGAATAGTTAAACAGCAAATAAACAAGGACAAGAAGTAAACTAAAGACCAGAAACTATCATGCATAAGCTTTGGAAAAGAAACTAGCAACCTAACAATGCAGAGAAACGATCTAGGCCTAACAGGTCGAGTAGAACACAAACTAACAGAAACCAGATTTAAACAATCAATAGAGATAAAGGGTCCTGAGGAATGGGGTAATCGATTATGGCAGTCTCCTTAATCTACCTAGGTGGTTAACAAACTCAATCAAGCTATCCCTAGACAATAGATTCGAATACAAATCAATCCACTCTCGTGACAGAGATTCTCAAGCTAAATCACTTTCATACTCAATTCTCATTGAAAAAATATAACCTAGCAGGCATTATGATTCAATCTAATAAAGTCAATAAGCATTCTAAACATCCAATCTCTTGGGCTAGAGTATGCAAATCTCTGGAATAGTTGGTTCAGACATTTCATCAAACACCTTTTGGGTGTGGAAATATCTGAGATCAACTTCCAATTGATCAGAGAGGAAATAGCATTAAGATCTACTAAACCATAAGGGAAATCAAGCAATTCTACACTTAACCACCTAAATATACTAAGGATTCCACACCTAATCTATCCCATCCTCAAGAACCCTAATCCACTACTCAAGAACACTGAAGAACATCATGCATAAAAACCCAGAAAACGTTTCAAACCCAGAAATCATTGAAAAGTAAGTATGTTATAGATAAGAGACAGATCTACAACTTTGATGAAGAAAAGAAATGCAAAAACTCAAAGGATCAACAGGAAAAACGATTACAAAAACTAGGGTTTATGAGAGAACAAAGGAATATCTGCTGGGTAAAAGGAATATCCGCTGGACAATAGCATGTACCCCTATTTATAGGAAATACTAGGTTGCCCTAATTGGCTACAGGACAAAATAGAGAGTCGGTGGAGGCCAACTCGACGTGTCGTCGAGCCTGCCACGTCGAGACCATGTGATTCTCAAAGGTGGCGCCTTGATGTCCATCTCGACGTGACGTCGAGCCTGCGTGGTCGAGTCTGCTCCCAGTCGGCTTCCTGGCGTCCTACTCGACGTGAAGTCGAGCCATGACGTCGAGGGGGAGTGATTCTTTAAAGGGTGCTCCTTGATGGTGTCCTACTCGACCTCACGTCGAGTTGGTGTGGTCGAGTCCAACCCTTGGTGGTTTCTGAGCGCCTGCTCGACCTCCTCTCGAGTCCAACCAGTTTTCTGCATATGTCTCCATTAAAACCACCATAACTCTTGCATCAAAGCTCTGATTCGCTTGAAATCACCTCCGTTGGAAAGGTAACTCAATTTCCTATAATTTGTATGAAGAGCTCTGAAGCTAAATCGCAATGCAAGATTTCCATCTGAGTCGATATTTGAGGGACTTCAGACTGGCTCTGAATCATCAATTCTCTTCTTTGCATCCATTAAGTCCCAAATAAGCTCCAAATACCTGAAACACATCCAATATGCAATATGCTATGTCATGCGATGCAAATCGTACTAAGTGATGAAAATGATATGAAAAGGACTATGGATGCAATGAAAAAGAGATGAAACTTAGCTAAATGCACGAGAAAAGTGTGCTTAAAAGCGGTAAAATATAGAGACATCAGAGATCTAGTCATATTTGACTCTAAAAAGGCTAACCAAGCTTCTTATTGCTTCTCAAACCTTTGTGGGTGTAGCCAAGGTCCTATGAGTTTTCAGTATTGGAGCTTCTAAAAAAAGAAACACTACATTAGCTTGTGGGATCCGGTGGCGGTACTAGTACTTATACCAAATCATACACACGAGATCTCATCATATTTGACTCTAAAAAACTCTAACCAAGCT
>NW_003302552.1:9647842-9813219 GCF_000004255.2 Arabidopsis lyrata subsp. lyrata
CTATGAGTTTTTATGCAAGACTTCCATCTGAGTCAGTCGATCTTTGAGGGACTCACTGGCTCTGAATCATCAATTCTCTTCTTTGCATCCATTAAGTCCCAAATAAGCTCCAAATACCTGAAACACATCCAATATGCAATATGCTATGTCATGCGATGCAAATCGTACTAAGTGATGAAAATGATATGAAAAGGACTATGGATGCAATGAAAAAGAGATGAAACTTAGCTAAATGCACGAGAAAAGTGTGCTTAAAAGCGGTAAAATATAGAGACATCAGAGATCTAGTCATATTTCACTCTAAAAAGGCTAACCAAGCTTCTTATTGCTTCTCAAAGCTTTGTGGGTGTGGCCAAGGTCCTATGAGTTTTCAGTTTTGGAGCTTCTAAAAAAAGAAACACTACATTAGCTTGTGGGATCCGGTGGCGGTTCTAGTTCTTATACCAAATCATACACACGAGATCTCATCATATTTGACTCTAAAAACTCTAACCAAGCTTCTTATTGCTTCTTAAAGCTTTGTGGGTGTGGCCAAAGTCCTATGAGTTTTCAGTTTTGGAGCTTCTAAACAAAGAAACACTACTTTAGCTTGTGGGATCTGGTGGCGGTTCTAGTTCTTATACCAAATCATACACACGAGATTGATATCTCTGTATTTTACCTCTTTTTAGCACACATTTCTTATGCATTTAGCTTAGTTTCCTCTCTGTTTCACTGCATTAATAGTCCTTTTCATAAGATTTTCATCACTTAGTACGATTTGCATTTCATGGCATAGCATGTTGCATATTGGATGAGTTTTAGGTACTTTGGAGTTTATTTGGGACTTAATGGAGCAAGGAGGAACTAACACGACGTTGGAGCTAGATTTGGGATCGAATTGGAGAGGAATGAAGTCGCTCGATGACACGTCGAGTAGGACGCCAGGAAGCCGACTGAGAGCAGACTCGACCACGCAGGCTCGACGACACGTCGAGATGGACGCCTGGGAGCAGACTCGACAACGCACGCTCGACGTCACGTCGAGATGGACATCAAGGCGCCACCTTTGAGAATCACATGGTCTCGACGTGGCAAGCTCGACGACACGTCGAGTTGGCCTCCTCCGACTCTCTATTTTGTCCTGTAGCCAATTAGGGCAACCTAGTATTTCCTATAAATAGGGGTACATGTTATTGTCCAGGGGATATTCCTTTTACCCAGCAGATATTCCTTTGTTCTCTCATAAACCCTAGTTTTTGTAATCGTTTTTCCTGTTGATCCTTTGAGTTTTTGCATTTCTTTTCTTCATTAAAGTTGTAGATCTGTCTCTTATCTATAACATACTTGCTTTTCAATGATTTCTGGGTTTGAAACGTTTTCTGGGTTTTTATGCATGATGTTCTTCAGTGTTCTTGAGTAGTGGATTAGGGTTCTTGAGGATGGGATAGATTAGGTGTGGAATCCTTAGTATATTTAGGTGGTTAAGTGTAGAATTGCTTGATTTCCCTTCTGGTTTAGTAGATCTTAATGCTATTTCTTCTCTGATCAATTGGAAATTGATCTTAGACATTTCCACACCCAAAAGGTGTTTGATGAAATGTCTGAACCAACTATTCCAGAGATTTGCATACTCTAGCCCAAGAGATTGGATGTTTAGAATGCTTATTGACTCTATTAGATTGAATCTTAATGCCTGCTAGGTTATATTTCTTCAATGAGAATTGAGTATGAAAGTGATTTAGCTTGAGAATCTCTGTCACGAGAGTGGATTGGTTTGTATTCGAATCTATTGTCTAGGGATAGCTTGATTGAGTTTGTTAACCACCTAGGTAGACTAAGGAGACTGCCATAATCGATTACCCCATTCCTCAGGACCTTTTATATCTATTGATTGTTTAAATCTCGTTTCTGTTAGCTTTTGTGACCATCTCAACCTGTTAGGCCTAGAGCGTTTCTCTGCATTGTTAGTATTGAACCAAGTGAAGAGAAAGATCCTTCCAATCGGTTGGTCCGATCGGTTGCACAACCGATCGGAGCCACTCGTCCGTACGGGTGGAAAAGGATGTGCATTGCCGCTCGGTTGTGCCGATCGGTTGTGCACCGATCGGAACCTCATTCCTCTTCCGATCGGTTATGCCAATCGGTTGCACAACCGATCAGAAGTCTTCTACATCGTGTCCGTACAAGGCTGAAGACGAGACACCAATGTGCAAAATTGGTGTCAAAAGTTATCAAGACCGAGGATGAAAAATGAAGTCTATCCATGAATACAAGAATGTGCAAAACTCGTGTCACCTAGTGAAGATAATAATGTGCAAGCTTGGTGTCACATAAGAGAAGCCCATGAGAGATCTTCTAGAAGACCTAAGAAGCACAAAGTCTCTCATGGAGTCGTTGGAGACAAAGGAAGGAGACTCAAATTCAAACTTGGTCTTGGTCAAAGTTGGACCACAACCTTCTAGAAGACAAAAGAGGACCACAACCTTCTAGAAGCTATTTTGAATTCAATGGTGGAGATTTAAAGAGAGAAAAGAAGGGCTAGGATTAAAGGGGATTGTGAGACACCTTAACCTAGTTCTCTTTCTATATAAAGGCTAGTAGCCTCATTGTAAATTCAACTCAATCAATACAAAAATAAGAAGAGACAAGTCTTGATACAAAACGTTTTAGCTTAATCTACTCTACTTGTGTTTAACTTAATGTTAACAATGTAGAAAGTTATTGTTAAACCGTTTAGGTCTGCCTTAGGGCAGCCCATTTCTTGTTAATCTTACTTAAATACACCCTAAACTCTTCTTTATCTCTTATTTATGTTGTTTACTCTAGCTAAATGATTCATAGATTCGTTTCTCTCTAAGTACACAAACCTTTAGTGTTGTGTTACTTCTCACGGATCTAGCTTCATACTAGAGATAGTTGTCTTGCTAGAATCGATTCTCTCCATAGAGATTTCGGTTCTATCAAGCTATATTGGTGTGGATTCCATCACAAGTTGATGGTTTCTCCCTCTTGAGAATGAGTTCCCTTTGTGTGGATAAAAGGAGATCCAATCACCAAGTGATTGTTTACTCTTTCCTATGAGCTTAGTCTCTTAAATTCCAACATGGTATCAGAGCGGGTTGCTCTCTTGGAACTCTTAAAATCGTTCTCAAGTTGTTTTTAAATTTCTCTTAGTGTTAAATTGCTTAGCTTCTTTAAAGGTTTCAGCTTTAGACTAGATTCTTTAAAGTTTCAGCTTTTATTGTTAAAATCGTTTCTCTAGCAGCTCAATGTTGAGAAAAGCTTGGATTCTGGTCTTGTTAAAGTTCTTAGACCAAGCATGTGAAGAGAAATTGATGATTCCATTGGACAAACTGTTTTGTTCCAATGGTTTCTTTAAAACTAGGCCACGGAAATCATCTTCAATATGGTATTTCGTGGTTCATAGTTCTTTAAAGTCACCGGAAAACTCTTGGTCATGAGTTATTTCGGTGTGTTTATGTCTTAAACCGGTGGGTAAATGAATTGCCCAACGGTCCATATTGTTTCAGCCATTAAAGCACCAAACTCTTGATGATTATTGGATGCCTTGGTTGTTAAAGCTTCCGCTTAACTCAAGAAAACAGAGCAAAACTCTGTCCATTTGAACTCTTGAGGAAACTCTCTATTCTCCATTCTCCTTTATTGTCTACTATACTATTATTCTCCTTTATTTCTGCCCATTCTATTCACTTACACTAATCTTTCACCAATTTTGTTTGTTGCCCATTAACTCTAATCTGTTTTGCAAGAAATCGCTTGTTTCATGAAGAGAAGGCGAATGCATTTGTTAGAGATTAAGGGCTGGGTAATCTGGACACTATAAGTTTGCGGGAGGGTTAGAACCATTCACCATCAGACTTGAAGTCCATTAGGCGAACCAACCGCAAAAGTTCAAGCCTTCTTCAAATAAAGGCTGTTCCTAAACTCTACTCTCAGTTCATGATATTCTTCATTAAACCATTGTCTTAGAATTCACAGCTTAATATATTCATGAACTCCTAATTGTTGCTTAATTGCTTTGATATTCCTCATTTGATATTCTCTTTGATATTCCTTATGGCAAAACTTAATCTCTTCTTCTTTATCTCTTGTTTAAGGGTGAAGGAGACCATAAGAGCCTCAAAGAGACCAATGAGAGCCTCAAGGAAGTAAAAGTTGACAAGGAAAGGATTCAGAACAAGTCATGAAGGACTAAGAAAATGAAGAGTAGAGCCGGTTATATTTGAAGTCCATTTAGACGATCCAACCAAGTCAAAACTCAAGACAACACGAAGAAGAAATCTGGCCAGCAAACTCAAGTGGTTGTTAGAGAGGAAGTGACATTGGTGGACGATCAAATTAGAGAAGAAATCTGGTGGGAATGCTGAATCAAGCTCACGCATTCAAGTGTCAAAGTCATGGAGCTCAAGATTGAATGTGCACAAGACTTCAAAGTCATTGATGTACAAGGTTTCAAGGCTCGAAAATGGTTAAAACCATCATGGTTTAACATGTTCTAAGAAGCGATCTAGAGATCTCAAGAAGAGAGCTCAAACCGCAACAAAAGTTCAGTTTGGAATAGCCATGGAGTCCACGAAGTAGACAACATGATTGGTACTCGTTGGAAGTATCATGGCGTCTTGGAGTTAGACCTTGAAGAATCCGGAGTAGAAAATAATGGCTACCCGTGTTGAAGAAAGGGAGTGGCTTCAATTCTCATGCCCATTCTGGTTACTAAACCCACATACTTTCAACCTCAACTCAAGAAAACAAAGCTAAGAACTTTGTCCATTGGCACTCTTGAGTCCATACTCTTTATACTCTTTATTCTCTTATTCTTGGTAACATACACTTTCATTTTTGTCTCTTATTCTCAGGCTTATGCCTTCCATCTCTTCTTGAGAGTATTCCAAGAAGAAATGGCGACCACAAAAACAAAGCCCTTGAAGAAGAGACTCACGGAGGAAAGAAGGGGGAAGAGAACCATGGGATGTCTTTGAACGAAATGTTCAAAGCATTTAAAATCATGATGAATCCAAAAGTCCTCTTCAATTCACGTTGAAGAAGTTCTCTCAAGGGATAAAGAAAAGAAGCCATCATCAAGAATGGCAATTCAAACCAAAGGCTGTGCTCTAAAATTCTACTCTATTTAAATTTAAATTCATTACCGTAGTTCAATTGCTAGTCTTTATGCTCTAATATGTTTCTCTTAAACTTGTCACATTCTTAAAATTTTCTTTGATATTCCTCATAGCATACACTTATATATTCTTCTTTATCACTTGTTTAAAGGGTAAAGGAGACTATGAGAGCCTCAAAGAAATTCGAGAAGTGCAAGATTGGAGATCATGAGAAGTGAGTTAAAGGCAGTGTAGCGGTTCAAAGACTTGAAGAATAGAGAGCCGGTTCTTAACAAACCAAGATCATAGCGACATCAAGGACCGTGAAGGCTATACTCTTTTTCCCTTAACAAAGTTTTATCCCAAGTGGTTTTCTTTGTTAAGGTTTTTAATGAGGTAGTCGAAACGAGTCCACGCTTGATCTCTGGTCCTCATGTTGTCCCGACGATCAAACGTGCGGGAGGGTATTAAAATATAAGAAGGAAAGAAGAGGCCGAGCCATCTTCAAGAAGTAGAAGGGAGTCAAGGCCGAAGTCATGAAGACAAGGCCGATGATCTCCAAGCTTGACCTTTGGTCCTTATTGTCCCGACGCTCAAGCTTGCGGGGGAGTATTGAACCAAGTGAAGAGAAAGATCCTTCCAATTGGTTGGTCCGATCGGTTGCACAACCGATCGGAGCCACTCGTCCGTACGGGTGGAAAAGGATGTGCATTGCCGCTCGGTTGTGCCGATCGGTTGTGCACCGATCGGAACCTCATTCCTCTTCCGATCGGTTATGCCAATCGGTTGCACAACCGATCAGAAGTCTTCTACATCGTGTCCGTACAAGGCTGAAGACGAGACACCAATGTGCAAAATTGGTGTCAAAAGTTATCAAGACCGAGGATGAAAAATGAAGTCTATCCATGAATACAAGAATGTGCAAAACTCGTGTCACCTAGTGAAGATAATAATGTGCAAGATTGGTGTCACATAAGAGAAGCCCATGAGAGACCTTCTAGAAGACCTAAGAAGCACAAAGTCTCTCATGGAGCCGTTGGAGACAAAGGAAGGAGACTCAAATTCAAACTTGGTCTTGGTCAAAGTTGGACCACAACCTTCTAGAAGACAAAAGAGGACCACAACCTTCTAGAAGCTATTTTGAATTCAATGGTGGAGATTTAAAGAGAGAAAAGAAGGGCTAGGATTAAAGGGGATTGTGAGACACCTTAACCTAGTTCTCTTTCTATATAAAGGCTAGTAGCCTCATTGTAAATTCAACTCAATCAATACAAAAATAAGAAGAGACAAGTCTTGATACAAAACGTTTTAGCTTAATCTACTCTACTTGTGTTTAACTTAATGTTAACAATGTAGAGAGTTATTGTTAAACCGTTTAGGTCTGCCTTAGGGCAGCCCATTTCTTGTTAATCTTACTTAAATACACCCTAAACTCTTCTTTATCTCTTATTTATGTTGTTTACTCTAGCTAAATGATTCATAGATTCGTTTCTCTCTAAGTACACAAACCTTTAGTGTTGTGTTACTTCTCACGGATCTAGCTTCATACTAGAGATAGTTGTCTTGCTAGAATCGATTCTCTCCATAGAGATTTCGGTTCTATCAAGCTATATTGGTGTGGATTCCATCACAAGTTGATGGTTTCTCCCTCTTGAGAATGAGTTCCCTTTGTGTGGATAAAAGGAGATCCAATCACCAAGTGATTGTTTACTCTTTCCTATGAGCTTAGTCTCTTAAATTCCAACACTATGGCTACCTAAAGTCACTAGATTTCGAAGGCACAAGACATCCTCATCGAGAAACGATGGCTGCTTTGGGAATTGCTGAAGATGTGGACTACCTTGCTGAGATGTGCGGTTTAAAAACCTTCCTGGGGTATAGTTTCGAGGGATATCAAGTGGAGACCTGCCAGCTCCTAGCTACTCTCAACGTACACTTCTACGCGGATGATCAAGAAGAAGAGAATGGGAGAGGTTTTGGATACATCACGTTCTCTGTCAAGGGAAGAGACCACTCACTATCGATCAGGGAGCTCAATCTCTTGTATGGATTCCCGAGCAAAGAGGGATTGGTGCAAGATTTCGATAAGAGCGAACTTCAAGCCTTGTGGAAGACGATCGCTGGACCAGGAGATTACACACCTTCGAAAAGCAAGAGTTCCTCTATTAGAAGCCCAGTGGTGAGGTACCTACATCAGTCCATTGCCAGCATGTTCTTTGCAAAGAAGATCACCGGTACCATTAGTGAAGGCGAATTGCAACTTCTGGACTTAGCTCTCATATTCTCCTTGAGAAACACTAGCCGTGTTCTTGGATCATTTATTGGGATACAAGGAGTATGCTGCAACAATGCATAGGTCAGGGCGCAAGGGAAGCTTGACCATTGGTGGAATTCTGACACCGATTCTGGTAGCTGCGGGTATAGACGTGGGAACAGGAGACGCTTCCCCAACTTGGATCAATATGGCATACCTAAGGAAGAAGGGCTACCTTGATAAAACAGCTCCTGAAGGCGTGCTGCTCTATGTGTTCAACCACCCTGAAGAAGGGACTTCTAGGCTGCTTCTACCATGCACGAATCACACCACGATTAGGGCTGGTGAGAACATCGACTTTTGCCCACCATCCTTCATTCTCTACGATTCACAAGTCGCCCCTGCTTCTCCACCGCCTCAAGCAATGCACGAGGACGACCAGGAGCAAACCCAAGACGCTCTTGATGATTACGCACCAGAGCGGTTCTTCTTCGAGGAATACAAAGCCCCTAGGCAGACCAAAAGCGAGAGAGAAGCTCACAAGCACATAGGACTCCTGCAAGGGTTGGGAAAGTTTCAAGGGAAGGCAATGCGAGGATTGTCAAAGAAGGTAGATTCATTAACCACAATGGTGAAGAAGATGGCGATTCAGATCACGGAGTTGCAAAAGAAGTCCAACCATTCGCCACCATCATCAGAGGAGAGAGGTACTTTGAGAAGAAGCGGTTCCACAAGCATGGCTCCAAGACACCCGGTAAAGGCTGATCCTCCCAGATATTCATCCTTTGAACCGCGCCAGAGGGAAAGCCAAGAGAAGTCTGCACAACTCCCTAGACGTTCGCAAAAGCATCGCAATAAACGGAAGGCTCAGCGGCCAAGTCCAGAGGCAGACTCGACCATGGAGCTTGATGACACGTCGAGTCTGCACGTCGAGCAGCCTGCTCCAGAGCCAACTAATCCTTCTCACACGCAGACGGGTTTTGACAACGAGCAGGAACCTCCAGAGTCAAGCACAGCTCCTTCTTACACGCAGGAGAGCATGGATGAGTTCCTCGACCACTACTTCGCCTAAACCCAAAGTATCACTCATCCCTAAACCATTGTATTATTTCATTGCATTAGTTTGCTTTTCTGTTTCACTGTTTGTTTCTCTTGAGCTCTCTTCTAAATTTTTATTACACAAGGGACTATGTAATTTAAGTTTGGGGGAGGGTCCAAGATGTATTTGATGTTGTGTTCTCTTTTCTTATTGCATAATCATCTAAGGCATAGAAAAACCAAAAAAATTTGAAAAATTTCGAAAATTGTAATACAAAAGAAGAGTGTTCATGTACTTCGCATTGCCATTTTAAGACTGTTTTAGTATGCTTTCATTTAGGACTGCTACATCATGCATTTGCATTGGAGATTATGATGATTATAACCTTGTAAATATGCTTATTCACTAAGTAGAACTCAGTGCCCAGGTTGTTAGTTCTCTAATGCATAATCGACTGAACTTGAAGTAAGACCGCACCATCTTTTGAATTCAACTCTTGACTTTCTTGTTTTTAGTCGAATCTCGCTTTGATCTGATGCTATTCCCTATCTATTTGAAATTGAATTTTGACTTATAATTATCATGCTGTGCATTGTGCTATGAACTCATGGATACCTTAAAATACTTGGACTTTCTTTTACCTTTTGGTCACTCTTGCTAGTCCAAGTAGCTGACTCCTATCTTTGGAGCAGTTATTCCCCACCCTTAGCCTTAACCTTCTTTCAAGCCATTTATCATTTGTGTGTGAATGTGAGGCCTTATTTCGATTGAGCTTGGTAGAAAGTGTTAGGTCTGTAACGACAAGGATAGTATCTCATGTAGTTCTAGTTCACGTTATCTGGACTAGATAGGACTAGGTGGGTGCTTAATTCTGGGTTTGGGTTGTGTTTAAAAGAAAGAAAAGGTTGTGTTCATCATTGAAAAGAAAAGGGAAAAGAGTTCTTAGGAGAAGTAGCTAAAGTAAGAAAAGTCTAGTAAAGGATTTGGGAATGTTAAAGTAAAGAAAAGGGTTCTATAATAGCTTAAAGAGAAAGGGTAAAAAGCCTTATGTTATGAGAAGAAAGAAAAGGGAACCCTAGTTGTTAAAGAAACCTAATCCGCTAGACAGAGCAGTAAGAAAGCTTCTCCTAGGATAGAAAATCAAAGAAAAGAAAGGAATGATGTGAGTAAAAGTCTGTAAATGTTTGGAGTGCAAAAGGGTAGAGTTAAGTTCATGTTCTCGGATTAGAAATAGGACCTCCATTTGAATTGATATTGATTACATTCTGGGTAGATGGGGTCTTATCCTTGTATGCATAACTTGATACTCACCTTTAGCATTCTACTAAAGCTCAATCATTCTTGAGAGATCCCCTGTTGCGATTTAAACCAGACCTTTAAGGGACCATCTTTGTCTCTAAACCTTTACCCTTAAGCCAAATGAGTTCTTATCCAATGCATAGTATGATTCACGGTTCCTACTTAATCAATGTTAAAGGGAATGTGCTGATTTGAATGCTTGAATTGATTAAGGCAGAGGTTAGGTTGAGATGTGAAGGAGATGGCTAATGCTTTTAAGTAGGGATCAGTCAACCTTGCATTCTAGAATTAGCAACCTGGACATTGAATTCACTTACTCTATATGCATGTTTTTGGTTCTGAGTCTCCACCTTCAAACCTCTTCTCCAGCTTAGTTCTATTTGTTTGCTTGAGGGCAAGCAAGAGCTAAGTTTGGGGGAGTTGATGTCTCTGTATTTTACCACTTTTAAGCTTACTTTTCTTGTACATTTAGCTAAGTTTTATCACTCTTTCATTGCATCCAGAGTCCTTTTTATAACATTTTCATCACTTAGTACGATTTGCATTGCATGGCATAGCATGTCGCATATTGGATGAGTTTCAGGTACTTTGGAGCTTATTTGGGACTTAATGGAGCAAGGAGGAACCAACACGACCTTAGAGCTAGACTTAGGATCGGGTCGGAGAGGAATGAAGTCGTTCAAGATCACCCGGGACCAGACTCGATGTCATGGCTCGATGACACGTCGAGTAGGACGCCAGGAAGCCGACTGGGAGCAGACTCGACCACACGGACTCGATGACACGTCATGTTGGACATCAAGGCGCCACCTTTGAGAATCACATGGACTCGACGTGGCAGGCTTGACGTCACGTCGAGTTGGTCTCCGCCGACTCTCTATTTTGTCCTGTAGCTAATTAGGGCAACCTAGTATTTCCTATAAATAGGGGTTCACCCTATTATCCAGGGGATATTCCTTTTACCCAGCAGATATTCCGCTGCTCTCTCTAAAAACCCTAGTTTTGTAATCGTTTTTCCCTTTGAATCTTTGAGTTTTTGAAATTCGTTTCTTCTTCAAAGTTGTAGATCTCCTTATAATCTATAACATACTTGTTTTTCAATGATTTCTGGGTTTGTGCAATTTTCTGGGTTTTTATGCATGATGTTCTTCAGTGTTCTTGAGTAGTGGATTAGGGTTCTTGAGGATGGGTTAGATTAGGTGTGGAATCCTTAGTATATTTAGGTGGTTAAGTGTAGAATTGCTTGATTTCCCTTCTGGTTTAGTAGATCTTAATGCTATTTCTTCTCACTACAAGAAATATGAGCTTCGGTAGCACTCCTTTGTAGCGCTAATTTACGAACTGCTACTAAAAGTTCCAAAATCGGATGGCAAGTATTTCGCAGCACTATATTAACGCTAGGATATAGTTTTCATTAAACGGGAACTTAACTCAGTATTATAGCGGGGAAAGGTATAATTTTGGAGGCAAAAATTTTGGGTTTTTCTCCCCCAACCAAAAAAGTCTCGATTTCTCAAGTGTAAAAGTTAAGACTTTTACACTTAGCGGCACTAATTCCGCCTTAGATCTGTCGGATTTGAGCTCAAATCGAAGGCATGTCCTTTATTCAATTGATTTTTTCTTCTTTTTCGGATTTTTTCTAGGTCTGTTTCTTTCAAATCTAGCTCACGTCTGATGTTCTAGGTAGCTCAAATCTAGCTCAAGTCTCATGTTATAGGTAGCTCAAATCTAGGTCAGTCTAATCGATTCTTGTTTTGCATGCCTCTGTTATTTGCGATTTCAGAACGATTTCATAACATTATTGTTTTTGTGGTTTGATTTAGGCGTATTTGAACAAAATTTCTTTAAAAACTTGGATATGTGCTATGTAATTCGGATCTTCTTTTCGTTATTGTCTGATAGAAATTGAGTTTTTACTTGATCTGAAATTATGTTTTGATATTGTCATATATATCTTGATTGTTAATTCAATACCTTACTTGTGTTTACCCTGAAAAGAACCAGACATCATTACTTGCATGTTCACTTGTGTTTCTTCTGACATCATAACTTGTGTCTGATTTTTTAGTACTTTGAAAAAGAAACAAGAACTTATCAGTGAATTGTGGGGACTAGTAACAGGATTAAATTGCATGTTCACTAAAACTCGTACTATTTTCTGTGTTTGGTCTCATCTATTTACTCTAGTATTTGTCCTTTTTCCAGTTTTGTTTCTTACTGAGATTGTGTTTATCTCTTTTGTTTGATTGGCTAAGTTATCAGGTTTAAAGTTCAATTTTTTTTTTTTTTTGTATTCTAGCTTGTTTGTTTTATGAATCTTGTTGTTATTGTTAGATCGATTAAGTTATTTTGTTTAGTCAAACTTCCAGTGATTCACTTTCTTGCATAACTTTATACCCATTCTATAATTTTGTTTTGCAAGTGTTGCTGAGTGAAATAATGGGACTTTGAAGCTAATCATTTGCTCTTATCATCACAAGGCAGGTTAGTACCATCTTCTCTTACATGAGTTTGATTGTTTACCATGTTTTCTTGATTATAGTACATTACTGTGAATGTCTTGTTGTGTATGCTACTATATATGAGGACAGGTTAGTACCGTATTTCTTGTTTCTAGTATATGAGTTTGATTGATTACAGTGTTTCATGTTTTCAGTTTTATTTGTTTTAAATATGCTACTAAAGTTGAGTTACTGCACTTATCTTGTCTGATATTAAATTATTGAGATTTAAAACACTTAATCTAGTACATTACAGTTGATGTCTTGTTGGTTATGTTACTATATATGAGGACAGGTTAGTACCATGTTTCTAGTTTCTTTTATATGGTTTTTGATTGATAACCATGCTTTTTGTTTTAAGTTTAATTTGTCTTAAATATGCTACTATAACTGAGTTAGTGTACTTATATAATCTGATATTGAACTATTGAGATTGCTTTGATTGAATATTATATATGTATGAGTTATTTGTTTACTAATCTGAATATATTTTGAGTTAATTGCTTATGGTATTAAAGGTTTATATTACGGTATCAACATATAATGTTGGACAAGGATTGGGTGCATCTTGGCAGGTAAGGACTTTAATTATATAGGTTAGGTTTCAGTAGGGGTTTCAGAGACTTTACTTCTTCTTTTTTTCCCCTTTTATTCTGCAATGAAGAGCTGATCCTGCTTATGAGAGAGGGGCTACAAAGTTTGTACGGGCTGTGGCTGCAGCTTTGGGAGACGTCGATATGATTATATGTCCTTGCATTGATTATCGTAATATAGATCGTCACCTAGGTAGTGTAGTTGTTGATCATCTTGTAACAAGGGGAATGGATGAAGCTTATAAGATGCGGTGTGACTGGTATCATCATGGAGAATTGAATGCAGTGGCTGAAAGTGAAAGCAAACTAAGTCACTGGAATGACGAGGTATTTGAGTTATATCAAGCTGCTGAGTATTTGGATGAAGAGTTTGCAGAAAAGCTTGACTTGGCTGAGATTGCAGAGGGTGATGACAAGAAAGAAGATGAGTTTCTTGCAAAGCTTGTAGATGCTGAAACTCCTTTATATCCAAGTTGTGTGAACCATAGCAAGCTGTCAGCTATTGTGTCTTTGTTTAGACTTAAGACACAAAATGGATGGTCTGACAAGAGCTTCAATGATCTTCTAGAGACATTGCCGGAGATGTTACCAGAGGGGTGTGTGCTACACACATCATTGTATGAGGTGAAGAAGTTTTTGAAATCGTTTGATATGGGTTATCAAAAGATTCATGCTTGCGTTAATGACTGCTGCCTATTCAGAAAAAAGTACAAAAAGCTTGAGAATTGTCCTAAATGCAATGCTTCAAGATGGAAGACTAACTTGCACACTGGTGAAGTAAAGAAAGGTGTCCCACAGAAAGTATTACGGTACTTTCCGATAATCCCACGCCTTAAGAGAATGTTTAGGTCTGAGGAAATGGCTAAAGATTTAAGGTGGCATTTTAGCAACAAAAGCAGCGATGGAAAACTCCGTCACCCTGTAGATTCAGTAACATGGGATCAGATGAATGCCAAATACCCTTCATTTGCAGCCGAGGAAAGGAACTTGAGGCTTGGACTTTCCACAGATGGATTTAATCCATTCAACATGAAGAATACCAGGTATAGTTGCTGGCCCGTTTTGCTAGTAAACTACAATTTGCCTCCAGACTTATGCATGAAGAAGGAGAACATCATGTTGACATTGTTGATTCCTGGTCCACAACAGCCCGGTAATAGTATTGACGTCTACTTGGAACCACTTATAGAGGATCTATGCCATCTGTGGGATAATGGGGAGTTGACTTATGATGCTTTTAGTAAGTCAACATTTACTCTTAAGGCAATGCTGCTTTGGACAATTAGTGATTTTCCCGCGTACGGGAATCTTGCTGGCTGCAAAGTAAAGGGTAAAATGGGTTGTCCTTTATGTGGAAAAGATACAGATAGCATGTGGTTGAAATTCAGCAAAAAAACATGTCTTTATGTGCCATAGAAAGGGTCTGCCCCCAACACATAGTTTTAGAGGGAAGAAGTCATGGTTTGATGGAAAAGCTGAATATGGGAGGAAGAGGAGAATATTAAGTGGCCAAGAGATTTATCAAAACCTGAAAAACTTTAAAAATAGCTTTGGGAACTTGAAACAACATGCAAGTAAGAGAAAACGTGTTGAATGTACTGGATCAAGTTCTGATAGTGATGATCTATCTAGTGAGTCAGAGGAGGATGAAGAGGAAGAGGTAACGGTAGATGAGGAGGAGTTATCAAGATGGAAGAAAAGGTCAATCTTTTTCAAGCTATCTTATTGGCAGGTGTGTCCTTTTTTCATGTTATTCTAGTATTGTCTTGGATTTAAACAAGTAAACTTTGTGTAACAGTTTTGTTGTTTTTTGCATTCTGGTTATAGGAACTCCCGGTTAGACATAACTTAGATATCATGCATGTGGAGAGAAATGTGGCTGCGAGTATTGTATCGACATTGTTGCATTGTGGGAAATCCAAAGATGGTCTAAATGCTCGCAAAGATCTGGAGGAGCTTGGTATTAGAAAGGATTTGCACCCTAAAATCAAAGGAAAAAGAACATATCTTCCCGCAGCACTTTGGTCTCTGTCCAAGACAGAGAAGAAGATTTTCTGTAAGCGGCTATTTGACTTCAAAGGCCCAGATGACTGTTCAAACATATCAAGAGGCGTATCATTAGATGACTGTAAGGTCACAGGTCTGAAATCACACGATTATCACGTGTTAATGCAACAGCTTCTTCCGATTGCACTTAGAGGGTTGTTACCTAAAGGTCCTAGGGTAGCAATTGTGCGCTTATGCACATTTTTCAATCACTTGTGTCAGCGAGTAATTGATATGGAGCAGCTTTTGGCAATGGAAGCTGAGATTGTTGAAACCCTTTGCTTGTTTGAAAGATTCTTCCCGCCAAGTTTCTTTGATATCATGGTGCACTTCACAGTACATTTAGGCAGAGAAGCTCGGTTAGGTGGACCAGTTCATTTCAGATGGATGTACCCGTTTGAAAGGTATATGAAAGTTCTGAAGGATTTTGTGAGGAACACTGCAAGACCTGAAGGGTGTATTGCTGAGTGTTATCTAGCTGAAGAATGCATCCAGTTTTGTAGTGAATTTTTGAAGAAGACAACCAATGTTAAGGAAAGTGTAGATAGAAACACTGAGTATGAAAACAACACTATACTTGAGGGGCGTAAAATAGCCCACATGGCTGTCATCCAGAATATGGCTGTCGTGGAGCCTTATGTAGAGTAAGTTCCACATTTTGCTAGTTCATTCATTAATTATATTTAGGATAAATGTCTGATTATTTCTTTTTCACTTTTTCTTTTAACAGTGAGCACCTACAGCATCTACAAGACTCCAATGGAAGATGCAGACGTGATGCATCACTGTTATGGAGTATGCACACTCAGAATTTTGCCTCTTGGCTTAAAGAACAGGCTAGTTATCTCTTACATAAACACCTAATGTAATTCAGTTTATGTATATAGGTGCCTGACCTTTTCTATTTACTTTTGTTAGATACATCTTGATTCAAACAGACATGGAGAAACACTGAAATGGTTGGCATATGGTCCACGTAGCTGCGCTAGGTCATATACTGGTTACATAGTGAATGGGCAACGATTTCACACAAGATCAGTTGATAAGAAAACTCAGAATAGTGGTATTTACTATGAGGCCACTGCAGTCTGTAGGTCTAGTGCGAAGGACACCTCACAAGTGGTTGATTTGGTATCATATTATGGTTGCATAACTGACATTATCTTGTTAGACTATAATGTGTTTTATGTTCCTTTGTTCCGCTGCAACTGGGCAGTAAAGGGCAATGGAGTGAAGGAAGAGGATGGTTTTACACTTGTAAATCTGAATCATAGTCAAGTCTCCTTTTTAAGGGATCCATACATACTAGCCTCTCAAGCAAAGCAAGTGTTTTACCTAAGGGAAGATGACTCATCAACTTGGTATGTTGCAATGAGAGGTCCTTTGAGAAGATTCAGTCAGAAAGAGTTTCAAGATGCAGTTGCAGACATTGGGCCATTGCCAACAAGTGTTGACATTGATGTTGACTTGGATGAGGCTGAAAATGAGAGATCTGATTGTGAAGGGATATATGTGTGAAATGTCTGATTTTTTACCTTAGCTCAAGTCTGATGTCTGCTTTTTTTTTAATTGTTTTTCCATTGTGTGTTTGATAGTTATTATGTTTGTTTTGCTTTGATGTCTGCTTTTAGTTCTCTTTAATCTACTAACTCTTTCTTCTTTCAGTTTTATTAGGTGATTTAAAATGGCTGGGCGCAAGAAAAAGCGAGGAAGAAACACTAAAAAAAAGGATGAGGAGGTAGAGTATGTGGGTACAATGGAACCACAACAAGAAGAACCAGCTGAAGTTCAAGCTGAAGATCCAGATCATTTGGAACCACAACATGAAGAACCAGCTGAGGTTCAAGTAGAAGTCCAAATGGGTGATAAAGAACCTGATGTGGAAGAGCCTGAAGGAGAGATAGAATTTTCTGAGGGTCATGAGGTTGCTATTGAACCTAAGAGTAAGAGACAGCGAGGACCAACTAGGATGAAAGACATAGCCAAGGATCCAAATACCAGAGTTAGAGTAGAGTACAATATCATGGGAGAGCCTATTGGTAAAGGGTCAGTTAAGCTGTCATCATATGTTGGTGCATTGGTCCGAGAACATGTTCCTATCACAATTGATCGTTGGACAAAAATAGGTGAAGAAATCAAGACACTTCTCTGGAAATCTGTCCAGGTATCATTTCTCTAATTTTTCTTGTATTGCATTACGTTTTATCAGATATTGTAATTAAATTTACTGTTTTTTCTATTGAGTGCAGGCTAGGTTTGAACTAAATGAAGAGTACCAAAAGGTTGCAGTGCTTAAGCAGATGGGATGTTTGTGGAGGTCCTGGAAATCAAAGCAAGTTACAAACATCAGAGAAGCTAAGACTAACCAGCAGAGGATGAATTTGCGACTTAAAAATGTTTCTCCAACCGATTGGCGTAAATTTGTGAAGCTCAAAACTAGCCAAGAATTTAAGGTATGCATATGGAATCAGGATAATTAAGTTTATGTACTATATAGTATATTACAAGTTAACATTCATCTGTTAGGTTGTAAGCGATAGCTACAAGGAAAGAAGGCGCAAACAAATTCCTCACACTTGTAGTCGCAAGGGAATGGTTAGACTAGCAGAAGATATGGTAATCACATGACAGTTATGTTGTTTATATTGCTCAGCTTCTTTTTAAAACACTTATTAATATGTAATGATTTTTGTTTGGTTTAGAAAACTGGTAGTGCAGACCCATCTGAAGTGACAAGGCTAAAGGTTTGGGTTAAATCACGTACCAAGAAAGATGGTACACCAGTGAACACTAATGCTGCTGAAAAGATTGTGAGTTTAAAATTTTGCTTCTAATGATGTGCATATTGGCATTTGATTCTTAATCTGCTATTGAATCTGTATCTTATGAGTTGCAGAAAAAGGCAAATGAGATTGTTAACAGTGATGATCCATCGACTGCAACAAATGAAGCACAACAAGATTCACTTAGCCAACTGTTAGGGCCTGACAATCCTGGTAGAATGAGGGCAATGGGTAGAAATATGAATAAGACCAAGTTAGCTTGTTTCCAAGTGAAGCACAAGTGTATGGCTCAAATGCAAGAGAATCAGATTCAGCTCCAGCAGAAGGTCACTGAGTTAGAAGATGTAATTCTGAAAATGAAGAATCAGGTTAGAAACTTATCTATTTATACATTGTGAAGCTTATCTATTTATACATAAAGAAGCTCAAATAGTTCATAGTATTTGACTTTGTTATTTATGTAACAGAGACAATCACCTGAGGTTGGTGAAAACTCAGCTGCAAGAGTAAGTGACTTATATCAAATGTTTTTGATTTCTTTGTTACTTTATAATCTAATATATTTTTCTTCTAATTACTTTTACAGAGTGTGAATAAAAGATCACAACCAAAGTGTGTCTTGATTGATTGGGCTGGTTCTGAGGAAAAAGTTGCTGAGGGGCTTATTATGTCTTCTGATCCTGATGAATTAGTTAATGAAAGTCGCTTAGGCCCTATGGATGTTAAAGTCTTGATTGTCACTGCTATTGTACCAGAAGCATTCCTTTGGAGACCTACGATTAACATGTGCACCATTGAGAAAGCTGTTGGACATATGGTGGCCTGGCCATCTAGTTTGTGTGTTAATCTAGAAGAGGAGCTCCAACCAGAAGACATTGCAACCCTGGTAAACTTTATCACTCATTCTCATACTCATACATAGAAAGTATATGTTAACACTGGTTGAATGTGTTTGACAGGGATCAAGACCTAATTCTGTGAACAAGTGCAAGCTACTGGATTTGTCGTCATATGATGTTGTTGTTGCAGAAGGACATTGGCAGACACAAGATGCCAATGCATTAGTTAATGGGCTTCCTCTCGGACCAGCAGCAGTGAAAATATTTGTGGATGCAGTGATTCAACCTGAGACATTTATATGGAGGCCAACGATTGATGTCATGTACCTTGAGGACTGTTTACAGTCTTTTGTAGCTTGGCCTGCCAACAAAGTTGTCTTTGAAAACCATGCAGATGCAACATGTCAAAAGTCTCCACTTCATCAGGCTTCTGCATCAACTCATCAAACAACAACAGAAAAGGCAGCAGCATCAGGAGGAAAAGCACCATCATCAGGTCCACTAAATGCAGCAGCTGGTTATAAGTCTTCTGTTGAGATATCAAAATCCGCAGCCACAACAAAAGGAACGAAATCCGCAGCCACAGTTTCAAAATCTCTTGTTGAGAAGTCTCCAGCAACATGTTCAAAGCCTCCTGTAAAGAAAAGTCAGTTAGCTTCACACTCCCCTCTACGAAGATCTCCGGTAAATTTAGCAGATGTTGTTACTTACTGATTCTGGTTATTATTATACATGAATTAAACCTGTTTATATTGTAATATGGCAGCGTAAAACTGGAGCTGAAGTTATCAAGGCTAATCAGAAGTGCAAGTTAATGGATATTAGTGGAAAGAGGCGGGTGGTTGGTGAAGGACGTGTGCATTCAATCGACCCAGACAAAAAGGTACACCATGTTCGCTTGGGGGCAAATGCAGCTAGAGTTTGGGTAGATGTAGTGAAGATAGATGATGCAGCAGTTTGGAGGCCATCAGATGAAATCGAGTATATGAGAGATTCACTTGGTTCATCTATTGCATGGCCAATGGATAAGTTGGTCATCTATTGAGTAGATGAAGAAACTGGGGTAAGTTTTGTAATTACTGTGATGCTTGTGTTTTGCTTTTATATCTGCTACTGATATGAGACTTTGTTGATTGTTGCAGGGAATGAAGAAACTTTGGTCCAGATTAGGTAGTTTTAATTAGTTTAAGACTAGACTAATCAGGTTATGTTATGTACTTTGGAATCAGACTTGTTATGTCTTTTGGATTTAGACTTTTGTTATGTTGAATGATTTTGTATAACTTTCTAACTTTTGAATTGGAATCAGACTTATGTTACAATTTATATTCAGACTTATGTTTTCATGTTTATATTATGCAAAACAGGTATAGAATCAAAATAGATAGCTCTTTGAAAATATATATAATAGCAAAATTAAAAGCCATAATTAAATTAAGTATAGCAATTCTTCACTGTCATTGTAGAAAATCATATATTATAGCACAAAACATGAAGCTACAAAACAAAATTAGACAGCAAGAACTAATTGCTAACGTAGAAGAACCTATTATAGCACGAAATTTGAATTGTCGTTACTTTTTAACAAAAATTTAAGCTGCTATATCAAAACAAATAACAGCAGTTAAATAAAGCTATTGTATCTAAAACTATCATAGCATATCAAAATAATGCTATCGTAGGGGAAACACCTACCATAGCTGTCGATGTCATAGCATTTGTGATTTCGCTATCTATAACATAAGATAGCATATGTTTTGCGCTATCAATGAACGATTTTCTTGTAGTGTGTCCTAGCTATTTGTTTTCCATATATAAACCAAAGTTAGTCTTGATGTAAATAACAAGTGTCGGAGATATATAAAAGTTTCAGTTTTACTTCTTGTCTTGTTTAGAAAGAGAAGAGACAATGGTCTCTTACTCTGTTTCTTCCTCCTCTCAACAATATTATAACAAACATTGTTCAATTGTTCATAAGTATTCTGGTTAGCATCTGAGCATTGCCAAATGATTCAAGTTATTTGTTAACAGTGGTGAAGCTTTTTTTATTAGTTATGCCATTATGTCTAGAGATGGTTGAACGATTAATTGATTGATTTATACTCATAAATGTCAGGTTACAGTGTATGTTGCCGTGTTCATGGGTTTAAGCCGTGCTTTTACATTGCGTGCCCTCATGAAATCGGTGCAGACGATGTTTATAAAATCAGTTTCAGTATTGAGCTACTTTCGAAGATTTCTGTAGTTTATTTCCAAGATCAGAGTTCATATTTTGTTTTTTCAGGAAAGAATGAGGGAATCCAATAGAAGTATCAAGGTTCAAAAATTTGTTCCTTTCGATCTTCGTTTTATGATTGATTGCAATATTGTGGGAGGAAACTGGATTGAAGTGCCCTGTGGGAAATATAAGAAGATGTCAAAACCATTGTCATATTGCCAATTGGAGTTTGATTGCTTGTATCCTCTTTATGATACTTTTATAATAACACCTTCTAGTTTTTGTCATTAATTTCCTTAATAAGGGGTTTTATTTGGAGATTTTTTTTTTTTTTTTTTGGTAATTGGAGATTCTTAAGATCAAGAATCAGTAAAATAAGCTTTATAATATATAGTTTTCATTGTATAAATCTTTGTCACATATGTACTCTTATCATTTGTATAAATAAATAAAACGTTTCCAACAATTTTCAATCAACAATCTTCATAAACCCTAAACCCTAAACCCTAAATTAAAGTTAAAATCCTAATTAAATTAAATCTTTAAATCCTAAATTAAAGTTAAAATCCTAAATTAAAATTTGAAATCCTAAACTATAAAACATAAATACTTGAATAAAAAAATCTAAACCCCAAAGTTTAAACCCTAAACCCTAAACTATGCCCTAGTGTTTATGAACATATAAGTTAGATAGTTGGAATACTAACCTATATTAATTGTTCTTAATTTTAAAATTTTATACTTATAAGAAAAAATATTCTAAAAATTGAAATACTTATATTGAATTTTTAAAGAAATAATTAATATTTTTTTCATTAATAAACTAATTTATATGATAATTTTCTGATTTTTTCATTAATAGCCAATGAGAAGTAACCTCCCAGATTGTGGGACGAATCCTACACCGTTAGATAGCGCCGACTTTGATCTCAGCCGTCCTTTCTTATTGTTGACGCGATTAATGTACACCGTTGATCTGTCTCGCTAAATTTGATCTGAGCCGTTATTGTCCTTAGCCAATGGTGTAAAATAAATAACCCGATAACCAATAGAAAAAGATCATTCGGATCGCTGATGTGGCGTGTTGTTTTTAATATGGACCATTGATTAAAATGAATCTACGGATACAAATTTAATATTACTTTAATTTGTTTTCTCTTTTCACTTCTTCCTTGTGACAGATACGTGGTTTTGGGTCAAGCTTGTTACCATCTAGGTCTAATGGAAGACGCAATGATTCTACTCCAAACCAGTAAAAGCCTTGCCACGGCGGCGCTCCACCGCGAAAGCTACTGCTTGTCCGACGACAGTTTCATCCTTTCCACCTCCGCATCTCAGCCTCCATCAATGACCGAATCCGAGATCGTCTCGCAAATGCTCTCCCAAATCAAAATCTTCATCCGACGGCGCACGGCAGCGCTCGCAGCATTCGACGCCGGTCTCTACTCCGAGTCGATCCGCCATTTCTCTAAGATCGTAGAAAGCCGTCGCGGCGCACCGCAGAGTTTCCTCGCCTATTGCTTAATCCGTCGCGCCTCCGCCTATAAGTCCGCAGGTCGTCTCTTTATCTTCTTCTCTTCTCCATTGCTCACTTAATTGATTGTAAATTCAGTTTTTGTTATAATAGATCTGGAAGCCTTACTCGATTTGAAGAGTTTTCTGAAGTTTGTTTGTACGCATCACTTGTATAGCCCCTGGAGATATCAGCCTTGTTCGTTAGGAGATCGTGAGCGACCACAACGGTCTTATTCAGTCGCTGTATTTTTGTTTTCATAGAGCTTATTCCCCTGATTTTCGGTCGCAGGTGTCGCTTCTTCTTAAGCTCATCGATTTATCGTTGAGATGCATATTGACATTTATGGTTTGTGCCAGATCTCTGAAACTAAAACGAATATAGAAACTCTTCAAGGTGCGTTATACCCGGCACCTTAGTTAAATATGGAGAGGTAATGAAAGAATCGATTTGCTTGTGTCTCTCTTAGTTAACTATGTATGTCTGCTTATGTTATTTCAGTTTCTTGATTTCAGGTTGTTCATGTTTGACAACTGTCAAGAACGATCACAAGCTTGAGTTCAGCAAGATCCTTGAGGCATGGCAATTGTTATTGGTCTCTGTATATGCGTTGTGACTCTATGAAGAAATAGAGAGTTCACACAAAGCCAAAGGCTCTAAGGTGATCTGCTGATGGAATGGCGTTGGCTATTAAATGGTATGAGTTGGAGATCTACTAGAGCTGCCTCGGTTTCTTTATGACTTGGTTTGGTGAAGAAATGTACTTGCGTTTTTTTTTCTTTATGACTTGGTTGGTGATTCAAGCCTTTGTATCTTTTGGGTATTTGATAGAATGATTCTTTGTAAAATGTATGTTTTATATAATATTAATTTTATTTATGAATCAATTTGCAATCTATGTTTTGTGCAATATAGGTTTCAAATAATTGAAATATAGCACATAATAATATACATTACAGCAGCATTAACAAGCATTAACAAAATGTCACGAAACAATATCCACCGGCACATATAATGTGTTATCATTACAAGTTAGACATCACAAAATGTTTGCTATAAAAACAAACATAATAGCACGAGTGAAGCGCTAGTTAATAATATCCACCAGCACATATAGTGTGTTATCATTACAAGTTACACAGCACGAAATATTTGTTATTAAAAATAACATAATAGCAAAAATAAAGCGCTAGTTAAGAATATTAAATAGCTGAGTAATAGTGCTATAATAGGTCAATTTACAATAGCGCGTAAAAACTGCTACGGTAGGGGGGGGGGTCTACCGTAGCTCCTCATTATACAGCGTTTGTAGTTTCGCTACGAAATCCCTTTAGTAGCAGTTTTCGTGTGTTACCGATGCTCATTTTTCTTGTAGTGTTTCTGATCAATTGGAAATTGATTTCAGACATTTCCATGCCCACAAGGTGTTTGATGAAATGTCTGAACAAACTTTTCCAGAGATTTGCATACTCTAGCCCAAGAGATTGGATGTTTAGAATGCTTATTGACTATATTAGATTGAATCATAATGCCTGCTAGGTTATATTTCTTCAATGAGAATTGAGTATGAAAGTGATTTAGCTTGAGAATCTCTGTCACGAGAGTGGATTGATTTGTATTCGAATCTATTGTCTAGGGATAGCTTGATTGAGTTTGTTAACCACCTAGATAGACTAAGGAGACTGCTATAATCGATTACCCCATTCCTCAAGACCTTTTATCTCTATTGCTTGGTCGTTTATCGTTTCTGTTAGCTTCTGTGTTCTACTCGACCTGCTTGCTTATTACTGCTTAGTTTTGATAGTTGTTTCTCTTTATGCATGTTCATTCCTGTTCCGTAGTTTATTCGTTTTTATGCATGATCGCTTAGGATTGTTAGATAAACAAACCTCTATTCTGCTTGGCTTGACTTTGTTGTTTCTGAGCACATCTTGATTGATAGTGAGAGCACCTGATTGGATTGATAACCTAAATTACTGCAATGACATGATAGTAATCTAGGGTAATTGATAGTCAAAATCCTAGTATCACCCACAAAGCTATGAGAACCAATAAGAAGCTTGGTTAGCGTTTTTAGAGTTAAATATGAATAGATCTCGTGTGTATGATTTGGTATAAGAACTAGAACCGCAACCAGATCCAACAAGCTAAAGTAGTGTTTCTTTGTTTAGAAGCTCCAAAACTAAAAACTCATAGGACTTTGGCTACACCCACAAAGCTTTAAGAAGCAATAAGAAGCTTGGTTAGCGTTTTTAGAGTCAAATATGACAAGATCTCGTGTGTATGATTTGGTATAAGAACTAGAACCGCCACCGGATCCCACAAGCTAAAGTAGTGTTTCTCTGTTTAGAAGCTCCAAAACTAAAAACTCATAGGACTTTGGCCACACCCACAAAGCTTTGAGAACCAATAAGAAGCTTGATTAGCGTTTTTAGAGTCAAATATGACTAGATCTCGTGTGTATGATTTGGTATAAGAACTAGAACCGCAACCGGATCCCAAAAGCTAAAGTAGTCTTTCTCCGTTTAAAAGCTCCAAAACTGAAAACTCATAGGACTTCGGCGACACTCACAAAGCTTTGAGAAGCAATAAGAAGCTTGGCTAGCATTTTTAGAGTCAAATATAACTAGATCCCGTGTGTATGATTTGGTATAAGAACTAGAACCACAACCGGATCCCAAAAGCTAAAGTAGTGTTTCTCCGTTTAGAAGCTCCAAAACTGAAAACTCATAGGACTTCGGCTACACTCACAAAGCTTTGAGAAACAATAAGAAGCTTGGTTAGCCTTTTTAGAGTCAAATAAGACTAGATCTCGTGTGTATGATTTGGTATAAGAACTAGAACCGCCACCGGATCCAACAAGCTAAATTTTAATCAAATCTTTTAAATATCTAAATTATTAAATATAAAATATCCGATGTATGATTTGGGTGAAATATAACCCGACCCAACAAACTTTTGATGACCAAAATTTGTAAACGGGTCAGATACCCATTGTATCCAAATGTATTTTGCCCCACTCGTTAAAAATATACTTATAAATACTAACTAGATTTTAACTCGTGATTTTACCGCGGGACGATTTGTTTTTAAAATTAGTGGTTTTTAAAATTTAATGGTTATATATTATATAAATTTTTTTGCAAATTGTATCATTTTATAAGACATTTATATTATATAGTTTACAATTGTTATTAAGTAACGGTATACTACATGCCAAATATTATTTTATACAATTTACTTTAATCAAGATCATTCGATATGTCTAATATTGGTGGTGTTAAAACAATGATAAAATAAAAATTTAACCGTATTGAAGCAGCGGGTTAATGATGTTTTAATTTTTTTTATTCAAACTCGTCCTATCATATAACCCCGTCCTGCAATATAACCATCCCATGTTATTTTTACTATATATATATATATATATATATATATATATATATATATTCAAATGTTTTTATATTATAAATTTTCTATTGATTTTAAATATATGAATTATAATATTTAAAACTTCTTAAAAGCTTGTCCCGTTATATAACCTTGTTATTTTAACTCTTTATATATGTTCAAATGTTAATAATATAATAAACTTTTTATTGATTTTAAATATATAAATTATATTATTTAAAAGTTTTCAAAATTTAACATTTCCGGTAAAATTAAGCAATTAAAATAAAAAAACTGAATGAAATTGTATATAATTTTAAATTTGGATGCTTATTAAGTTGAGCTTCTTGTTCATTCGAATTTTGATCTTATTTATAATATAATTCTGAATCAATATCTAAACATTTTTGCCGATATGGGACGTTGAACAGACACCTTTTTCATCAATTGGGTAATATATATCCGTTTTAAAAAATTTTAATCTTAATATATGCAGAAAAAAATTGAGATTTTTTTTAACTGTATGTATTATTTGACGATTCAAAACAGTTAAAAATGTTCAAACAAAGATGATAGGAGAATTATATTTCTAAATCTTAATCAAATCTTCTAAATATCTATATTTTTAAATATGGAATATCCGGTTCATAATTTCGGATATGTTTTGATCCGATCCAAAACAAATATGAACTATCCGGTGTAAGATATATGAAGTAAAATTCTTAATGGGTCGGATACCATTTGTATCCGAAATTTTTTTTACCTATCCCCTAAAAATGTACTTTAAAAATATTAGTATAGATATAGATGTATAATGTTATATTCTTAATTTATTTATCAAATATGGATATTCACCTAAAATCACCCAAAAAAAACTTACAAAAGAAATTAAAAGCCTAAAAAGAAAGAATTCCTGGTTGGGCTTGGAGTTGTTCCGAGGAAGTTAGTATTTTTATTCAAGAAGAAAGGAAAAAAAGAAAAGACAAGAGACAACGCAATTGAAAGAAAAAACGAGAAGCTAGGTATTCATTCCTCCCTAACTTTCTTCTGCTAGGTATTCTTTAACCTTCTCGACACACTAGCCTTAAGGTTGTCAAAATCTTTCTTTCTTTCTTTTTTCGATTTCTGCGAAGATTGTTACCCTAGGGTTTTGTATCTTCGCTTCAATCTCCTTTGTTAGTAACTTTGTTTGAGAATTGGTTTGCAATTTCCATGGATTTCGTTATCTTTATTATACATACGAAGCTGAATTTACTGCGATTTTTCCGTTTACTGAATAATTTAATTCTTTGCTTTAGTGTTCATTAGAAAGAGGTGGTGATTATGGGTTCAAGTGAAGCGTTTCCCGTGATGCAGGTAACTAGAGATTTTCTTCGGATTCTAGAATAAAAGTGCCATTTTTTGTTCATAGACTTTGAATCTGATATCTGAATGAATTATGATGCTTTCCATGGAGATGCAAGACTTTTATGTATTGTGTTTTAAAATATCAAACTGGTTGGTATAAAATGCTGTAGAGAACAATAATCCAACTATCAATGTTTATCTTTTTCTTTTTGTTCTTATAGTAATTACGAAGGTTCTTCCACTTATGTTTGGACTAATTTTGGCAGGAGATCATGCTTGAGTTTCGTGCTGGGAAGATGTCTTTGCAGGGAACAAGAGTTGTCCCTGATGCACGAAAAGGACTTGTCCGCATAGCTAGAGTAATGTCGACACTTTTAGTTTCCATTTAGTTCACATATGAATTATTCGTGTTGAATTTTCTTCCGTTGAACATTAGAGTGTATCAGCTTTTCCTATTGAAGTTAAAGCATCTCAGACTCTAATTGTTTGTGTTAGAATACGTACATGTATATTACTGGTTCTCTGTAAAAGTTAACCTGGGTTTTTTTTTTTTTCCCTATCCTCCTCTCTTTTAGGGTGACGAGGGACTGATTCATTTCCAGTGGCTTGATCGAAACCAGAACACAGTAGAAGATGTATCCTTTCACTTCTCTTTTTTTTTTTTTTAAATTTAAAAATGGATTAAAGGTTGTCCAAGTATCAAGTCTTTGCTAGGCCAGTGTATTTGTGTCCCGAGACAGTCGAACTTCCATAGCTCGATCTGTCTAGGAGATTGTTTTTCGTTTTGGCCATGCATGAATAGAACAAATTCTAGGATTTATTAATTGTTGCTCTCAGATGTTCCAATTAGGAAGTTTTCTCCTTGACGATACCTATTTATAGGATCAAATTGTTTTCCCAGATGAAGCTCTATTTGAAAAGGTATGCCTGTTAATTGAGTACTAGCATGTGCATTATTAATTGGCGGATTGTGACCACATCCTACTTGTTTCCGTTTAGGTTAATCAATCCTCAGACAGGGTGTTTATTCTAAAGTTCAACAGTGACGACCGCAAGTTGTTCTTTTGGATGCAGGTCACTTGTTTATTTTCTTAAAGATATGTCTGTATGTTTGTTCACCTAATCCCTTTTATCTTTGATCTTGTTTGTCTCTCAGAACTCTTTTCTCTAAATTATTTTGCAGGAGCCAAGAGCTGAAGGTGATGCTGAACTGTGCTCTTTGGTCAATCAATACCTCAATCAACCACTAGGCATGTAACATTCCTACCTTGTTACAAACAGTCTAGGATAAGACTGCATCCTTGTACCAATCTCTTTCTTGCTGTTTAACCTTCCAACTTCCATGATGAGCAAACTAGCTTTTTTTTTCTTAAAACACATTTTCTTTCGTACTTTCTTTTATCTGGCATTTATGTTTCAACACGGATTTGGAAATAATGTCATGGTGCTAATATTTCTAAGGGACCTTCCCTTTCCAAAGAGCATGAACCACAATTCCTTTTCATTAGTTCCTGTAGTCATTTCCATCATGAAGATGACCTATTCTCACGGATGGGTGTCGTCTTGGAAGTAGAACACTGGTTCAAATCCATATCTCTGCTTGCTTTTATATTTCGTTGAATCCAAAGTTAGTTGTACTTGTACCATAGAAGGCTCGGCTATTTTTAATTTTCCTGCGTAAATGGATCTTGAGTCTGACTACCAATCAGTCTAATGCCCTTATTGACTGTATGGTGAAGAAGTTTTTTAATAAATAAGAAAGGTCAGATTTGCAAGAATATGTTCAATTTCTTGCTTGTCATTGTTGGTTTGTGTATTAAGAAAAGGTTGACGTGAGGAGCTAAAATGCGTATATTTTTTTTAGCACTCAAAAACTTCTCTTATCACCAAGATTCTGCATTAACATATGAGCGTTTAAAGGTTATTTTGTCATCACTTTTTGTTTATTACACATGCCCTTGATAGTGACAATGCTTAGTCAATTGCATGGGAGGAAAAGGTTGAATTAATCTATTAAATTTTCCTGTGCACCAGAGTTTCCTGGTGAAGAAGGACTTGCAGCTGCTATCACGGAGGAGCTGGAAGACATGGCAGAGGATAATGCCTCGTCTAGGTACTGATTAATGTCAAAAGTGATAGTCTGACTGTCAGTTTGGCAAAGTACATAGCTGGCTTACCATTTTATCTTTAGAAATGGGTTGATTGCTTTGTGGTCAGTATCATTGAAACAGATATTTTCTTGCTGTTTTTCGTTGTGTTGCATCTGTGGAATAATTTGGTAACTTACATCCTACTTGTGACTGGACTTTGCATATTAAAGTTCTGTAGACATGGCTACCCAGTGGTCAATAGATTTTCTGCTAAAAGCTATCAGCCTCTATTTTTTGATGAGATTCGGAAAGTTTAAATTTCGGTGTCATATAAAGAATGGCCTACCAATTTGTTTTCGTTATCATGTAAAGATTTTCAACAAATATCCTTGATTTGCGGTTTGAATACCATGTGAAAAGAAAGCTATTAATTTTTGCAAATGCTATTAGCTTATATAGAATGCTATGGCTTATTTGAATTTATTCATCTTGCATAGAGCTGGAAACTTGGTTGTACCAAATTTGTCTACAGAGGTGAGTGAGGTGACATCTTCGTCTGGACCAGTTAAGCTGGCAGACCTGCAAAGAATTCTGAACAACCTCTCTGGTGTCCCTGTAGGTACAATTCTCTATCTCTAGATTCTCCTGTCAATAGGCTTTTCTGGTTTCCCTCTTATACTCATTTAGGTACGGTTGTATTGTTTAGGTATTGCTGGAGATGAAGACGAAGGTAAATACTTTCAATGTGTTATATTATTTGTATATGATATGGTGCAAAGACATTATGCTGAAGTCCGTATGGGTTGGAAATGGCAGTGCCCAGCTTTTCTCTGTGATCAATAAAATGTTCTCAGCTATTATTGTTCTTCTCTCTATCATTGTTAATTATTGACCTCATCGTCCACTCATGTTAAATCATTAAAAGGTTTAGCATTAGGGGATATCTTGAAGCCGGAGTTGATAATGCCATTGCTTGAGACGTTGCCTGTACAAGAACGACTATCTTTGCATTTACCTGAGGTATGTCTTGAGTGTTTCTGTATTCTATGAATATGAATATTACATGCTATTCTCTCCATATTAGTTCTGTCTTCTGAAAATGTCATAGAAAAGACCAAGTCAGATTGTGAATCCTGGGGAAGTAACGCGCACAGAAGGTCACTGAATTATGAAATGGTTTATGGGTAGGATTGTACAAAGGGTTGTTGCAGAGGGCTATATCTAAAATGTATGTGTCAACGAATTGTATACTGTTTGTTTGACACGGGAATGGCTTTGGCTGGGGAAATTAACCAGTAAACTCCTATAATCAGTCCATAGGTTAGACTTTATTACAAGAAAAGTCTCTAATTCCTGCCCAATGCGAAACCGAGACCCTAGACAAATTCAGTATAACACCAACTTCCTTTTAACCTGTTAGATCTCTAGCTAACTGACTCAGCTATTGTTGCGGAGCTGTCAACACTGCTACAATCCACTACTAGCCGCTTAGGCTAATCACATTGTTCATGTACCAGACTAACCCAAAGGCTAATCACAGGGTCACTCTAGGGCAGAAGATATACTGGAGTTGTTGCAGAGCCCTCCTTTCCGTCAACAAGTAGATGCGTTTACCTATGTAAGCCCATCTGTGAGAATGTTGTTTTCATTCTTGGCTTTATATTCTGACTCAACTTTAATCTCTCTTTAGGTACTTCGCACAGGACAAATAGATTTGACTCAGTTTGGTATAGACCCAAGTAGATGTGAGTCAGATTCTTACGATGTTGTTTCCATTTTTATTGTTTCATTTTTCTAAAGCGGTTTTAACTTTTGCAGACAAGTTCACAGTTGTCTCATTCCTTGAGGCACTAGAGGACTCGGTTTCAAAGCAATCAACAGAGGCAATGGATGAGAGCTAATCTTTTCATAGTCTCATGATTTTGGTCAAACTTTGAAATTTCAACTGAGAAAAACATTTTCGTTGTTTAATGGATTGAGATTCTAACATTTATGGAGTTTTCTTGAAATTGGAAGTACTGGAATTTTACTTTTTGCCAGAGGTTTTGTAGCATTTGTATAAATTTTTATTTCATTTTACGATTTAATTAAATTTGGGCATACGGAATCACGAGTTTTCAATAGGGGACATAGAGAAGAGACTATTGGTATTTTTCATATGATTTGGTTCTCCAAAACTTTTGTTAAATATAAGGGCTATACTAATCTATATACACAAAAGACTTATAAATTAAGAATACACCTACAGTTTTTATATATTTAGTTCTCTCTCATCAACTTGTTTAAGATAGACAAAAATACACATATATTTTATGATATTATTAATTAAATACATGGGTAATTGTTATCGATGTTTTATGATATTATTAATTAAATACATGGGTAATTGTGCGGTTCGAATTGAGCACTAACTAACTGAAGAGCTTTAAATGAAAGAAATTAAATTGCGATAAATGCTTTCTTTACTGAATTCAAGAACAAGATAATCAATTACAAAGAGATCGTCTTTGCGTTAATAGCAAGCTCTAAGGTTTTACGGATTGTTGATCCCCTTCTTGGCGACAGTTCATTTCTATTATATACTCTTCCTCCTACGTCTTTGAATATGCTTTCCTTCCATATTCTTCGATCGAAGATCTTCCTTCATTTTCTCCTCCTCAATATTGCGTAATATCGAGAGTATATTCGAGTTAATCTTTCTATTTTCCGTTAGGTCGATCTCAATCTCTTTATCCCCACGTAATTGGGCCTTATCCCAAGATAAACAGGTATCTGTCACTAAGGTTCAGTTTATTCTTGGTTCATGTCGAGTTAACCGGGTGGTGCTAAATCACTCACCAACAATTAACCCCCCCCCCCCACAAGTTCGCACCCACGAAGAAGCTAAAGAGGAACCGTAGAGCGCCATCGCCCTCTACCTTCGATCCAAAGCTTTCAAGACACCAATCCTCTCTCTTTTCTCTAGTTTACTCTATGATCTATTAAGGTGAAGTCTTATCTCTTGCTTTCGACATTCAACGAAGTAATCTCTAAACCCTATTCAGTTCTTATTCATCTTATTCTTATGAGCTTGTCAAACCTTACTTTGATGAGTTCCTTAACCATGCTAGAGTAGTTTTTTAGTTGGGTTTAAAGGGCTAATCAAAGGTGGGACATAATCAATCGTCTAGGTGGCGATACTTAGGTTTTTGTTGATCGTTTACACTGTATTCTTTCTAGTTAAGCTTTCTCCTAATGCATGTAGTTACGTTCATGACCTAACTCTTGATCTCATGTGTTTAAATTTCTCATAAGGTCACTTAATACACTCGAACTTAGCTGACGAATGTGTATCGTGTTATATAACAAGCACACACCACTTAGTTATAGAGTTTTATGGACTGAAAATCGAACTCGATCTTATTGCTTTGATATAGTTGTCTGCGTGAGTTGAGTAATGGAGTATAAGGATTTTAGCCGACTTATCATATACATAGGGTTAGCCGATCATTAATAATTCGTATGTCCGAGACTTGAAAGTAAACAAACATAATCTTAATATATTCTAGTTAGAAAGATCATTGAACCTCCTTCGATCCCTTGAATGCCCAACGTTTTTCTTTTATTTATTTAATCTCATTTTTATTCGCTTTCTTATTTACTTTACTTTTGTAACCGTGACACCAACAACACTCTTATGCGCTTTCCTTTCTTGATTCGTCCTAGCTTTACTCTCTTATGACGGATTTGTTTAAACTACTTCTCTCACTGTGGAATTCGATCTTCAAATACTACAGGCGATCGCTGTGCACTTGCAGTAGTCGTGTGATCTTTTAAGGAAAAAGATTGAAACGAAATATCACACGCATCAAGCTTTCCGGTGCCGTTGTCAGGGAGAGATTTATAGTTTCACAGTCTAAGAAGTAGAGTAAACTCTAGGACACTTTGCTTTTTAATTTTTCGTTTTGATTTCAACTGTTTGAGGAAACCTTAAGGAATGATTCCAAGAGCTTTTCTCGACGAATTTCAGAATCTTATTCTTACGCAACTTATGGCATATCACGAAGACACGGACGGATATACATCTAGACTGGCCACTCGTACGTACCAAGGATCGACCTGCGGATCGTACGGATCGACTTGCGGTACATACCGCTCTCGCCCATTCTCACCTGATGCATCGCCCGTACATATATATTTCCACCCGCGTGGATCAACCCTTAACTGCTCGGACCGGTCACGACCTTTACAACCAGTGGGACACTTTCATAACGCCACTCAATCCTTTGGAGATCGTTACATAAGGCCACATCATTCGTAACTTCATGGAGCTATCTACCCTAATGAAGAACTTTGCTATGATCAAGACTTTGATTCAAGAGATGTAATGAATGTAGACGTTCACCCGAACAACTACCCTTTTTGAAATCATGAGGCATTCGTTTCTCCGGAAGAGAACATGGAAGACAAACTTATGAAGATCTTGGAACAATTACTTGAGAGCTAAGAGAAAGGCATGCATGGAAGATATCGATTCGAGATTCACCAAGATGAAGACTGATTTTTGTGGATGTAGGATTCACACTCGATTATCTTTAAGTATTTCAGTGGAGAAAAACTCTTGTAAAATCAGGAAATGAATATGAGAATTTGAAAAGGAAATCAACCAAGAAAAGAAGTAAGGAATTTTGACAATAACGAAGTACAAAATGCCTTGCGAAAGTAGTAAAGAGAGAAAGTATATTGTATTGCTTAGAAGTAATGAATAATCAGATTCGTCCTCCAAACACATGCGTTTGAGGTTGTTTTTATAGAGAAAACATGATCAATGCAGTCAATTACTGCTCATAATCGCATTGATCCGCATTAATCATATACGTTACAATTTGACCGAAACGGCTTGAATTCGAACTATCTTGGGCTTCACGTGGATCTTCCGAACTCTTTCTTGCTAACTCCGAACTCCCGCATCTTGACGCTACCGCGAGCCTCGAACAATATTCTCCTCGCTTCGACCTTTCTCTATGCGAACTGTTTGTTGAATAAGAGCGAACTCCATACTGGCAAGGATCGAGCTCTTTTACCGGACCGAACCGAACTCTCGACTGGTTAAGCTCGATTCTCATGATAAAATATCTTTAATTCCAAGAGGATTATTATGTAATAATGACGTGGACAGATCCAAGTGGATCCTACCGAAGATGTGTGGGATCCGACCCCAACATTTAGCCCCCCAAGTCTTGCGAGCTGAGTGCTCGGCTTGGAAGACTTAAGTAAACAGTAATTAATGAATAGAGATCCTTAACACTCTGGAATTATTCCATGTTTTACGCTATTACGCCGATCTCGGATAATCAAGTGATTTGATATCCCTGACAACCGTCATCATTAATTTCTTAATTTTATATTAATACTGCGGGGAAAAACGTCCCACTTCCCAATATTCTCGAGGCGGTTTTCTGCTAAATAGGGTTAAATGGAACGACGGCTTTTACAGCGTACATTCACCCCCGAAAGCTTTTACCAAACCAGAGAAAGAAAAATCTCTTAGTAGAAAATGTCTTCCCCAGCCGTCTACGTTTCAGACAATGAAGATGACAGCCAATGAATCCCTGTTCCCAGAGGGGACGAAGTCTTCACTCAGACGGGAGATAGATTCGGTCCGCATTTCCGGTCTCAATCGACCCACGCTTCCCTTGGCGCTCTTCGTCGCCTTTGTAACATTCCTCAGGAAATAGAATTTTCTCTTCCTAGACCCAACGAGTCTCCGAAAATGGTGCGAGAAGGTTACTGTTGTGCGTACGAAGTTTATTTCAAAGGTTGTGGTTTATTTTTTCCCATACCGGAAGTTCTCCTTTTGTACCTTCTTCATCTAGGGATTGCTTTTCCCTAAATGGCTCCCAATTTCCTCCGGTACGTTCTGAGCACCCTGACTGTCTCGGCGGAGGCAGGGTTTTCTCTCACCACCAGTGAACTCTTAGGGCTATTTCGAGCCCGTTATTCTGCGGCAGCGAGTATTTTTTCCATGAATCCTATTTTTGACCGTAACCTCATCGACGGAATGCCCCTAAATGACGGGCCTTGGAGGAAGTACTGGTTCTTTTTCCGAATTAATCCTCAATCCGTCCAAGGGCTTTTCGGTCTTCTTCTCCCAAATTGGTCGGCCAAACTTGGTTAGAATCATCCTTTATTATCTTTCACTGTTTTTGAAAGACATAAAATTCTTATCTCAACATTTTATTTCAGGGAACCAGACCATTCCCCGTCCAACTGTTGATTTCTTATCTTTCTTTCGAATCGTTTCGGAGGGTGAAAAAAATTGGAATTCGTTCACCCTTCAACGCATTCATAAAGCGGGGCTCGCTATCAAAGATGGTCAAACTCACCCCCTTGATCCTCCTTCTGAAGAAAAGGACGCCTCGAGCCTGAATGCTCGGGATAAGAGAAAAATGCTTGCCGAGACTAAGGCTCTTAAGGATCAGTTATCCGAAATTGGGAAAAAGAAGCAGATAGCTGCAATCTCCAGAGTTGGTAACTTCCACAGGAAGACCCTCTTGGTTGATGACGGTTCTTTAGAAGCAGCTCTGTCAATTGCGGTGGATTCTCATGGAGCCGATATTCCTAACGATCCTCCAGTTGCCACCGCTATTTGCCCTTCCGCACAAGAGAGAGAGAGAGAGAAGTAAATTCTTCTCCTTGTACAAAGAGGAAGGCTCCAGACTCGGACACTTTATCAAACGAGAGAATCAAAACCATTAGATTAAGTTCTCCGCCACGAGCCCCTAGCCTTTCGCATTCTGTATCCCCCTCTTCTGAACCTTTAAACTCCGAGCTCCCTCTTTCGGGAGACAGAGTAATTCCAGAAGAAATCGATGAGCCGAGACCGGAGGCTTCCTTGTCTCAAGGACTGAGTGTTAGGACTCAAAATCCTTTACCCGCTTCGATTTCTGGTAAGTTTTTTTTTTTAGAACGCGAGCATTAGCAAGACTTGTTACAGATTGCAGCTTATTTTATCATTCTACTATTCTCCTCTGTTTCGTAGGCGGAGAAGAGATTGGAGGCATCTTCCGAAGTTTTCAAACCATGGAAGGGGCATCCCTTCCCCCTTTTTCGGTTTGGAGGCCGGAAATTCGTCAGATGTACGTCAATCGGGCCTGCTACCTATCCCAAGTCCGGATCTTTTTTAGATTTTGATTATGACAAAAACGTTTTGTCTTAATGACACGTTTTTTTTTTACTCCGAAGGCGTTTATGGAAACTAATGGAATGATCTTCCATTATGAGAACCTTCTTCACCAAGCGATGAGAGAGACCGCAAAAGCTAAGAAGGAAGTCGACGAACTTAGGTTAGCCAATCAGTCTAAGCGACTTGAGCATGCAAAAGCCCTCGAGTCATCCTTTGAGAATATGAAGAAAACTCTAGCAGCTAATGAGCAACGCATTAGAATTGCGAACGCTGAAAGAGATTCTGCGAGATCTAATGCTCTTCGCTTGGAGGCTTAGCTAGAAGAGGCTCTGGCTTTGTTCGAAGAAACGAATCAAAAGACCGAGTTTTTAGTTAGGAACAGAGCTCGCGATACCGCTGAAGCCGAACACAATGCTCGAGAAGAGATGAAGGGATTCAGCAGGCAACTTATTCAATCTATTACGAAGTTTACCAAAGACGAAGAGGTCTGGACTAAACTTCTAACCGATCGAGCCGAGCTGAAGAGCAATCTAGATCTGATTGAGGAACTAGAGAGTGGAAGGATTTCGTTCAAGAGTGAGAGGAGAGAAGTTGCTGCCGAACTCGCTGCGGTTGAATCCGAGCTACTCTCGGCTTCCCGCCTTACTCTCGATCTGAAAAAATTTTCTTCGATATTCGGAGATTCCCCCTCTCAATTTGAGGTAGGTGAAGGTTATCGGCAACACGAGGGTTCTCCTGAGGCAGAGGAATGCTCTTAAAAAGTTGTCTTATTGAGTTCATGAGAACTACCCGTTTGATAGGAATATTTTATTTAATTAGTGTGACTGAACACCATCATGTACATGCACCTGCATATGATTTTTTTTTATTTAAGTAAAACGTTTGGATGCGATTCTAGGTTTGCAAGTCCTAGTCAACCAAAGAGGTTTTATGAATTGTGAGAGATGAGCTGATCAGGTTCACTTGCCTTTTTTAAAGAAAAAATCTTAACAAGTATTTTTCCCCGGTCTCTCGGATGCGAGGATGGAGCTCGGCTTAGGCTTTTTATCGAGGGATAAAGTTTCTATAATTCATGAGAAGTTTTCCACAAAAACAAACATGCAATGGTTTCGATCATGGTCTAAAAATGGCTTTGAAAGTGTTGGGCCATATTTTAATTGGACCCGAAGTCTGCTCTAGCAGGCCCGCAATATGTTATTATTACTTTTTAAAGAAAACTAAACACCTTTCTCTTTTAAAAGGATTCTGAGAGACTTATCACAGTTTACTATAAGAAAAAACTGAAATATGCCGCTAACTTCTTTCAGATCAAGCTCAAGAATAACGACTTCAAATGGGGATCCATTGTTTGAATCCGAAGATGGATTCTCTCCAAAGGGAGTAATTCACCCAACGTTTTTTCATTTCCGGACGGGGAAAGAAAGGGTCAAATGTTATGACTTCCGGGAAAAGGTTATTTTTCTAATTTTTAGTCGTTTCGGAAGACTGTAAATTATTTTTCGGACAGTTGACAAAATGTTTGTTAAAACATATCGTCGGGAGATCCAAAGATTTATGTGATAAGAGAAAAAGAATCGGAAGGAGACGTCGTGCTCTTGATGAGCGCATAAAGAAGATGGAAAGAGAGATCCTTCGGCTGGAATCTGAACCGCGTGAATGGGAGAAGAACGGTTTAGACATCATGGCCACCATTCCTACTTACCTCCGAAGATTCTTTCACATGCTGGAAAAAAATTTTCATCTATCCTTGGCAACCGGCGACGGATCTTCTTTTGTCTCATGTTCTTCAGAATTCCGGAGATTTCCGATGTTAAGAACTGCAGAAAATGAAGGACCGGAGGAGAAATCTATTGATCCTTCTTCCGGTCTCCTCGATTTATCTTCCGACGAGGGACTTTCTTCAGAAAGTTGTTCAGGATCGTCCACCTCGCTGGAATCATTATTAGGCGAAGACTTCTGATCGAACAAGTCTCTTGATTTATTTTTTGTTTGTAACAGACAATTGGGCTAGAAGCCCAGCAATATTAATTATATTTCCCTTTTTGCCTTAAATTTGCCGATTTATTCAAATCTTATTTAATGCGTTATATTAAGGGAATATAATTAGTAATTAACTCGATTACATTTCCCACGAAGATGGTAATTTCAGATTTTTGGAAAACGTCAATTGATCCTCTTAAATGTGATTGAGTATATTTCGAATATAAAGTAGGTGTAGCTCATTATTGAATTTAATCAACAATAATCCTACAAAAATGTTCAAGGAAGGTAATTCCTCAGAGAATCCCTCCGACTCGTTTAAAAAGATAAGCGACGATCTCCCGGAAACGTCAGACACTACAAGAAAACAGTCGTTTTACGACTACGACAATAGTCACTAATTAGTCGTAAAACTGGATAATACGACTAGGTTACGACTAATATCCGTAGTCGTAAATATTTAGTCGCTAAAATAAATAGTCGTAAATTTAGTCGCCTTTTAACGACAAACATACGACTAATATATATGAGTCATATATTAGTCACTCATTAGTCGTAACATTTGATGACTATTTGGCGACTATGTTACGATTAATCAACACTCATATAAGGTCTGTTTAGTGCAGTCGTATACATAGTCGTTAATTTGTAGTGACTAAATGGCGTCTATTTTACGACTATAAATGCGACTATTGTAAGACAGTCATTACTTAGTCGTTAATAAAAGCGACTATATTGCGACTAATATACGACTTTTTTATGACTAATTGGCGACTATTGTTGCGACTAATATAAGAATTTGGCATTTCGGATTTTGTTTTCAAATTGTTTGGATTCCGATTTTGTTTCATTTCCGATTTTGTTTTGAAATTGTTTGGATTCAGATTTTGTTTCATTTCTAAGTTTGATTCCATAACCCAAACAACATTAATCTAAAACCAAATAAAAAAAAAGAACTCCAAATCAAATAAAAGCCAAAACACATACAAAAGTACATCATTCACTATCAAAGTACACATACACACCATTCACAATCAAAGACACTTATCAAAAACTGAGAGAGTGATAAAGTTTTTGTTCATGATAAAAGAGAGATGAAAAGGAGAAACCTATGGATCATTTTGAGGAAGAGGCGAGAGAGGGTCTGTGGTTTCTTGAGGAGCTGAATGAGTGGCCATGAAGTCCAGGAAGTGCGGATCGGTTTGCCGCAGATACTTCTCTACCAAAGACAAGTGTGCGAGCTTCTCCTTTTGCTCAGCCGCTACTCGGGTTTGCTCAGCTTTACGGGCAGCTTCCTCAAGATCTCTCTTTTCATTATATGCTGCCTGCTCTTCTATCTTGCGTTGAGCTTCCTTCAGCTGTTCTTGCAGATCCAGAAAGGATGTAGATGAAGATGAAGACTGTCCATAGCGCTTGCGCTTGCCAAGAGTCTCTTTGAGGCTTCCAATTCCATACGGAATTCCTCTAGAATCTACCTCAGTGGACTGTAAAAAAGTAAGAGAACAGCTGAGATTAGAGAAGGGTTAATTGAACTCCAGATTATATAAATGTAATTTGGAAAATTGAAACTTAACCTGCAGAAAGATGGTGGTGCAGTCCTCTGTTGTGAGCTCCCGGGGACGTGACTCGCCATCTGAAACACTCGAAGCATCTGCCTCTAGCTGAGACAACCTCAGTTCCAAATTCTGCTGGTATGTTGTTGCTATTTTCTCCGCCTTCCGATCAACATACGTACCATCTGGCCTAGTATGGGTCTTGATGAAAACCTCACCAAGACTGACCGCTCTTCCCAGTTGCTCTTCCTGCATTGTAACCAAATAACATGTGTTAACCAGTCATAATGAAAAGATAAATAAATAACAGATATATGAAGTCACTGACCATTTCATCTTTGATTTGTTGAAACGACTTAGGGCCTGAGAAATGAACGTGAGGACCAAGTCCGCCACGGTCAGACTTGCGAACTTTTGAATATGTTTCACTCCTCTTCTTCGCTTCTTCAGTGTCCCAGTAGGTGCACATTGTTTCCCAGAGAGTGTCACCAATCCATGGAGGTCGCTCTCGACTTGTCCTCGCTCCGCTAACCATATCTTTCATCCGGCGCTGACATATATCCTCAAAATAATATTGCACGGTGCCTGTTATCAAGGGATCCCAATGGTGTGTTTTCTACAAAAAAAAAAGAATTGTAAGTGATATTAAAAACAAGAAAAGTACTCTATATTAGAAGGATAAAGACAGAGAAAGAAAACAGTACCGCGAATTCGAGAAAGTATCTCTCTCTTCTGTCCACAGGCACCAAAGTAAAGCTATAGTAGGGAGCATCAAATTTGCCAGTCCAAACTTTAGTAATCTTCCGAACTAGTGCATTCCCATGGTCACGAGTAAACCTCCATAAATATGAAACAATCAAAGAAGAAAAGAGGTTAATATAGTATATGAAACTTAAAAAATAAACAAGGATACAACAAGTCCATATATTTCAAGTTCATCACCCACCAAAGAACAAGATACAACAAGTCCACACACAAGTCTGCAACAAGTCGACATTATTCAAGATTATTACCCATCAGAGAAAAAGAAACAACTAGTCCACACAAAATTTAACTATGCAACAGGTCTGACGAATAAGTCAAGTAAATTAGCCATCATAGAACAAGAAACAACAACTCCATAAACCATAAAATAAAGGCAGAATAAGAAGTAAGCAAGAATCATACCATGAGGTGTTTTCCACGGGTTCGGGACAGAGCACGGTGGTCCACTGTTCCCTACCAGGCACACTAAGCAACGCATTCAATGCCCGCAGCGAGTCCTCCTGCAGCTCCGGCAACTCGTGAGGAATCTCGTCCTGGAAGTTGTTGCCTTGCGAGGAAGTCGTGTGGGGATGAGCCTCACTATGAGCCGGAGAATCCTGAACAATTGGCTGAGGAGTCGCTTGAGGCTGTGGGTTGTTCTCCACTTCTTCTGAGTGAGTGGCATCAACTCCACGTGGTTGAGTTCCGGAGTTCTGGAATAGTTGCTGAGGCGGTGGATAGTCCCGGACTGTCGTTGCCTGAGCTTGTAAATTAGCAGGTGGTACTTGAGGAGACTGCGTCGGAGGCACTTGGACCGCCGGAGTGAAGTTGTACTGACTGGGTAGACTATTAGGTCGTAGACCAGGCGTCGTCCCTACGACTCTCTAAGAAACGTTAGGCACGTTTCTTCTCCTTCTTCCTCGGCCACCCATCTGAGAGATCTGAGAGAACTGGGGAAGAATATGGAAGTAAATCGATCGATTTCAGTGAGAACTGGGGAAGAAGAAGAAGAAGATCGAAGTAAATCGATCGATTGGGGAAGAAATCGATCGAACAGAGAAAGAAAAAATTAGGGTTTTCAGAGGCGAAAACCAATCGATCGATTGGGGAAGAAGAAGAAGAAGAAGATCGAAAGAAGAAGAAGAAGAAGAAGAAGAAGATCGAAAGAAGAAGAAGAAGAAGAAGAAGATCGAAAGAAGAAGAAGAAGAAGAAGAAGATCGAAAGAAGAAGAAGATTAGGGTTGTGTCGTCAATTGGCTCATAAGTTAATGGGCTTATTGGGCTTGGACCGAGTAATTGGCTCATTTCATTTATTTTAGTCGCTATTTAGACGTCAATTAGTCGCATAATGTGATATATAGTCGTTTAAAAGACGGTAAAATGTCGCATTTTTATTTAAAACATAATAAACATAAGTAGATAACCTTAACATATAAACATAATTAATATCATACAAAAAAACACAAGTACGAACGTCAATTAGTCGCATAATGTGATATATAGTCGTTTAAAAGACGGTAAAATGTCGCATTTTTATTTAAAACATAATAAACATAAGTAGATAACCTTAACATATAAACATAATTAATATCATACAAAAAAACACAAGTACGAACATATAGAAAATATTTAGTAAGGTTCATCGGATTCTGGTTCTTCCTCATCAGAAGACGATAAATTACATCGGAATTCATCTTCTGGTTCAGCATCGCAGACATCGTAATCGAGTACTATTGGGTTTGATCTCTCTACCGGATTGTCTAGTACAAGATCTTCAATTGTAGTCATCAAAACAGCATCATCATTTTCTGTTTGCAAAAGAGTCGGATCATTGGTTTCATATTCTCCTGAAATGTTTCCTCTTGGATTCACTTTTAGAACATTGAGCCAAATTTGCTTCGGTTTCTTTGTATATGGATATGGAATATAACAAACTTGATCTGCTTGAGAGGCTGTAGACATAAAAATTTGCATGAGATTTATAGATATATATATATATATATATATATATATATCAAGAATAAATGGTTGGTATACATAAGTACATACCTAGAATAAATGGCTCGTATTTATTGTATTTTCTCGATGATAGAACGTCTACTACGCCACCATTTCTCCTCCGAGTACCTCGACCGATTTTAGGGTCATACCAGTTACACTTAAAAAGAGTGATCCTCAAATTGACCATGCCTTCATACTGGAGTTCAATAATATCCGTTAAGGTTCCATAGAAATCTGCCTCATCTGATGCATCCGTGTAATTTTCACCTTTAACACACACACCATAATTACATGTCTTTCGTCCAGCTCCGTGCTTCTGCGTATGAAACAAATAACCTCTTGTAAAGTACATTGGCCAAGTTTTGACCTTGTTCAAAGGTCCATGGACTATCTCTGGAACCCAAGTAGGAAATGGATTAGTCGAGTTCCAATATGTAACCTGCATATAAATATAAACCAACATTAATACAAAAGTTGAAATCCATGCATGTAGAAGTTATTTAATGACGTACATAGTCTTTCACCCATAAATGATATTCTTCAGCTCTTTTCGTGGAGAGTTCTTTTTCGGTCAAATCTGGATATTTTGTAGATAAAAAATCCTCGAACATACTATGCAAAACAGAAACAAATATATTAGAAATTATCATGTATATTACAAATTAAAGAGTGATTTTAGGAGAGATATTAACTTATATACCTCTCAATTGGTTGAAAATAGTCACAATTTCGTAAAACATATGCATGTGCGCATTGATAGTCTTTTTCGGAAAGCCATTCTTCATGCATTTCCCCACTTGGCCTCCCGACGTGAGTAAAAATAGTAGGTACTCCAGGGACATGATATACAGGTACTTCGCCTTCATCAAATCTTGTTAACCTGATCCAAATGAGTTAATTAAAAGTAATTCACATCAAAAATAGTGATCAATGCATTAAATTATCTAGATTTTGTTTGTATATGATCGGCAAAGTAGTGCTCTGAGAAATAAGCAATCTCGTCATTTATATATGATTCAACAATTGATCCTGCCGCATATCTTTTGTTCTTTGCTTTTCCTTTCAACTTTTTGAAAAACCTCTCAAAAGGATACATCCACCTATATTGGACAGGTCCACCCAATTCAGCTTCGTACGGGAGATGTATAGGCAGGTGCTCCATCACATCAAAAAATGATGGTGGAAATATCTTCTCCAAGTTGCATATGATTAGGACAATATTCTGCTTTAAAATCTGAACGCGACTACTCTGCAAAGTCCTCGAACATAAGTCCCGGAAAAATGCTCCAATCCCTATACATACAATTAAGAGGTTAAGTGTATCATCAAAACATGTTTAAAGATAAGTAGAATGAATACTATATGGAATGTGTGATTATTAGTACCTGATAACGCAATGTGGACGTTCCGGTCTAGGATTTATGCAAAGATAAATGGAAGTAGTCGCTCCATAAAAACATGGCAATCATGACTCTTCATGCCTGAAAACTTGCCATTCTCCATATCAACACAACTAGCCAAGTCTGACGAATAACCATCTGGAAATTTAACCGCATGTTTCACACATTCCAATAAACTTGTTTTGGCAGCTGCTGTCAATGTGTAAGCTGGAAAAGGAGCTTTACCCCGACTATCAATATGTAACTGTGGCCGAGAACAAAATTGTTCTATATCCAATCTTGACATGATGTTGTCTTTTGATTTACCCTTCACATTCATAAGAGTATTCATAATGTTGTCCAAAAAATTCTTCTCTGTGTGCATCACATCAATATTATGACGAAGATTGAGGTCCCTCCAATACGGCAGCTCCCATAGTATGCTTTCCTTGTGCCAGTTATGTTGCTTCCCATAACCAGGCATCTTCTTTTCGTGACCGTTTCCACCGACGTCCTTGGTACATGGTGGATTTACACCATTCAACTTCTCGTAATAAACTTGTTCACCGGTCAAAGATTGAGGTGGATATTCTTTAGATGCGTCTCTTCCTCTTAGGAAGTCTTTTTTGTTCTTCCTTAATGGATGACCGTGAGGAAGAAATCTTCGGTGACAATCAAACCAACACGTCTTCCTTCCCTTAGGTAGATAAAAAGACTTTGTATCCTCCATACAAATTGGACAAGATAATTTTCCATGGGTGGTCCATCCTGATAACATGCTATATGCAGGAAAGTCGCTTATCGTCCACATCAGCACTGCCTTCAGATTAAAATTTTGATTCAAAGATACATCGTATGCATCGATCCCAGTAGACCACAACTCTTTTAACTCCTCAATAAGCGGTTGGAGGAAGATATCGAGACTAGCTCGCGGATGATTAGGCCCTGAATTCAGAATTGTAAGAAACAAATACTCTGTATTCATGCACATACCAGGGGGTAAATTGTATGGAGTTAGGATCACTGGCCACAACGAATGATTACGAGACATGCCAAATGGATTGAACCCATCTGTGCATAATCCAAGATAAACGTTACGAGGTTCTTCGGTAAACCGGGGATGTTGTTCTTGGAAATATTTCCACTCGGCCACATCAGAAGGATGATTCATTTCTCTCTCCTTTGATTGATGCTCTGCAGGCCATCGCATTGCCGCTGCTGTCTTGTGGCTCTGATACATTCTCTTCAATCGGTCACCAATAGGTAGATACCACATACGACTATATGGTACTTTGGTTCGTCGACGGTCATCCTTAGGCTTCCATCTTTGTGCACTACAAAACCGACATTGATCTTCCTTTTCATTTTCTTTCCAGAAAAGCATACAATTGTTCATACAAACATCAATTGTATGATAAGGAAGACCTAAATTGCGCATCAATTTCTCGGTATGGTAATGCGAACCGGTTGCCTGGTTTCCTTCTGGTAAAAAATCAGTCAACATTTGGCAAACCGAATCCACACATTTTTCACTCATATTATGATCCGCTTTGTTTTGCATGACTCGAGCAGCTAACGATAACTGCGACTGGCCTTCACGACAACCATCGTATAATGGATTTTTTGCACCTTCTAACAAGTCGTAGAATTTCTTCGAATGGTTTAGTACCGGTTCTTCCACATTCTGATAACTAACATCCTCATAATAGTTATCATCAACCCCCACATTATAACGAAATGCATCATTCACCATATCCACATATGGATCTTCTGCTACATTACCCCCTACTTCATAATTCTCACTTACATACGTCCTATCAATGTAACTTGGTCCTATATCCATATTGAGTTCCTCTCCATGTTTATACCAAACATAATAATCTACCATAAATCCATGACTAAACAGATGACTCATAACTCTTCTACCCGAGACGATATGTTTATTGTTCTTGCAAACACTACAAGGACAGTGAAATTTACCGCGATTACTCTGGACTATAGGCTGGCTATTTGCAAACGTCAAGAATTCCTCCACACCCGCTTCAAATTCTTTTGAAAAATTTCCCGTTGCTTCATCGAACCTCTTGTACATCCACTCTCGATAATTACCGCCGTCATTACCGTCATAATTGTAATTTCCCGCCATTCCTCTAGAATAAATAACTATAAACGTTTTTTTTTCTTATAAACGCTCTGCTTTTTTTTTCCTTTTAAGTGTTGATTATGTTTGTTGTAATGAAGAGAAGAGAGAGTGATTTTTGTTATATAGACAAATTTGGTGACTAAACAGCGACTAAAATACGACTATTACTTTTACTCGCCAAAAACCAGTACACCAACCCCATCCTCTTCATGAAAAAAACATGTTTTTTACCGGCATTTTACGACTATTTACCGACTTTTTAACGACTATTATGCGACCCGCCGAATCAGTCGCTAAATAGTCGCCTATTTAGCGACAACAGTCATTAGTCATTCAATATAGTCGCCAATTTAGCGACTACAGTAATTAGTCATTCAATATAGTCGCCAATTTAGCGCCTAAAATACGACTATAGTCGGGGTTTTAATTGTAGTCGTATAATAGTCGTATATTAGTCGTCTAATTTAGCGACTATACAATTAGTCGCCGATCGTAGTCGGTAATCGCCTGTTTTCTTGTAGTGAGACATCGAGCTTGTGAAAATGGAAGCAAATGGCGAACCAGAAGAGTCACGCCCATTAGAGTGGGGAACCAGCATTCAGGTCCCAAATGTGTTAATCGAGAGAATATCGGCTCAAGATCGCGTCAAGGCTAAAGAGTTTATTAACAAGGTATTGTTAAACCTAGTAACCTGACTCCTTTCATTGTTTGCTAAACGAAGCGTTTTTGTTTTCTCAGCTTATTATTCGGCATAAAGAGCTCGAAGATGAGAAAAAAGAGATTAGAAGAAAAAGAATGGATCTAGAGAAGCGTCGCCTCGATATTGCTCGTGAGCTTCATCGCCTCGAAGCCCATCCTTCCAATTGGATCGAGCTAGGACTTCATGAGTACGGAAACATGCCAGGTTGTATTATGAGCATTGTTGACCTCGCAGGTCAAGGAGCAGAGCTATTCCGTAACTCAAGACCCTTCTAGATCTGGTTCTAGCTTATCTAGAAATATTTATTTATACATTGTTCGCAACATATTTTTATATTCATGCTCGAATATTGAATTTATAAAAACAAGAATCCATGACTAGAATAATATTTTTATTTTTATATTATAGCTGGACTCGTGTTTAGCGAGCTGCCTACGTACCCAAAATAGGATCAAGCCAAATCGTAGTTCGATTGTGTTTGCTTTAGCAATAGAACTTTTTCAAGTTGATGATGTTCCAAGGCCTTTGAACGGGGTTTCCGTCAAGGTCTTGTAGACGGTAAACACCATTTTGGATTTTTTCGGTGATTTGATAAGGGCCTTCCCAGTTAATACCGAGTTTTCCAGCTCCTTCTTCTTTTGTGTTATCGAACACTCGCCTTAAAACAAAGTCGCCTACCTTTAAAGGTCTGTTTTTCAACTTTGAGTTATAGTACCGAGCGGTCAATTGCTGATAGTTTTAAAGTCGAATAAGGGATTGATCTCGCCTTTCATTGATTGTATCAAGAACGTCTTCTAATAATTTAGAATTTAGTTCTTCGTTAAGAGGAGCTTCGCTCCGGCGTAAACCAGGAACATTCAGCTCGGCTGGGACTACAGCTTCCATCCCATATAGTAATGAGAATGGAGTTTCTCCCGTTGCTCGTCTCGGGGTTGTTTGATATGCCCATAACACAGGTTGCAGCTCGTCATACCAACCATCTTTCCGAGCATTCAAACGCTTTTTAAGATTGCTGAGAATGGTTTTCTTGGAAGCTTCCGCTTGCCCATTTCCTTGAGGATACCTCGGCGTTGAATAACTGAGTTTTATCCCCCAAGAGGAACAAAAATCTTCAAATTCATTTGAAATGAACTGTGGACCATTGTCCGTTACTATTTCTTAAGGAACTCCATAGCGACAAATAATGTGTTTCCACAAGAATGTCTTTACCATAGAATCTTGTATACTTACGTAAGCTTCAGCTTCGATCCATTTGGAAAAATAATCCGTTAGAACTAATAAGTATTGGACGCCTCGCGTTGAGCGATGCATCGGACCAACTATATCCATTGACCACCTCATGAAAGGGTATGAAGCGGATATAAATGATAAAATTTCAGATGGCTGGTGAATAAGGGGAGCGTGCATCTGACACTTTTTACACCGTTTGGCGTAATCGATGCAGTCAGAAATCATAGTTGGCCAGAAATATCCTAACCGTTTGATTTTGAAAGCCATTGCTCGTCCCGAAGAATGACTAACACAAAGCCCTTCGTGGACCTCGCTTGTTACTATTTCAACTTCGGGTCTGAAAATACATAGAAGGTAAGGATCACTGACGCCTCGCTTGTACAATGACTCTTTAATTATACAATACTTAGCGCTGATGATTCTTAATTTGCGATCTTGCCATTTGTTCGATGGTAGTTCTCCATTAAGAATGAAATTTATGATGGGTACCCTCCAGTCAGCCCCCCAATCATTAGCGGAAGTATTATCCTTGAATATAAACTTCCTTGGTTTGGGTTTAGAAGGAATATCAGGATCTTCGATTGTTCCCCGAACTTCTTCATCACCTGGAGGTGTCTGAGACGGTTCTTTAGCGGGAACCTCTTGATCCTTTAATTTTCTTCTTGGTTTTCTTTTAGGAAGTTCCAGTGGTGAAGTAAGTTCATCATCTTGAGATTTTACTCGTGATCTGGTGACGACAAATGAACTATTTCCTTTCCGGAATTTAATTTTGGAGTTTCGATATGCTCGGCCTCCAAAATGTTATCGTTTTCTGTTTCTTCAACCGACATACTTCACGAAGAAATACATTCAACTGGGATAACTCGTTTGAGCTCGGGATCTGAGGTAGAAGCTAGGGCAGCTAAAGCGTCTGCCGAAGTGTTTTCTCCTCGAGGTATACGAACTAATTCGAACTCTTTGAATTTTCCGGCTAATTTTTTTACAGCCGAAAGATAGGCTTCCATTCGAGGAGCCTTAGCTTCGTAATCTCCAGCGAACTGGTTTACAACTAGCTGAGAATCACAATAGGCTATTATTTTTCCTGCTCCAATTGCAAGAGCAAGCCGAAGCCCTGCTAAGAGAGCTTCGTATTCTGCTTCATTGTTCGAAGCCGGAAACATTAATCAAAATGACTGTTCGATTATTTCTTTTGTCGGAGTTTCGAGCCTAATACCGATTCTGGATCCTTGTTTAGAAAAAGAGCCATCTACATGTAATTTCCATGTAGAGTCTGTTTCAATAAGGATTCCATCATCTAGTGGCAGTTCGGTCAGAAAATCAGCCAGAACTTGTGCCTTTGCGCTAGTTCGACTTTTATATTCTATATCGTACTCACTGAGTTCGATAGCCCATTTCGCCAATCTACCGGACTGACTTGGTCCGTGAAGAATTGAGCGAAGCAGATGAGAAGTTAAAACTTCTATCGGATGAGATTGGAAATAAGGTCTGAGTTTCCTAGCGGACACGACCACTGCTAAAGCTAATTTTTCCATCATTGTATATCTCGTTTTTGGACTGGTAAGAGATTTACTTATGTAAAAAATCGGCTTTTGATCACCTCGATCTTCTCGAACTAGAACCCTACTTACAGAATAATTAGAAACCGAGATGTAAAGATAAAGTTTCTCATCTGACTCAGGTTTTGAGAGAACCGGTGGTGTTGTCAAATAAGTTTTGAGTTGATCGAAAGCGGCTTCGCATTGATCATCCCACCGAAATTTTTTGTTCCCTTTTAAAATCTGATAAAAAGGGAGACATCTATCGGTGGATTTCGAGATGAAACGATTCAACGCAGCAATTCTGCTCGTCAATCGCTGGACCTCTTTAATGTTTTTTGGTGAAGGCATTGTGAGGAAAGCGTTAATCTGATTAGGATTAGCTTCTATTCCTCTTTCCGTGACTATGTAGCCTAGGAATTCTCCGGAAGGCACACCAAAAGAACATTTAGCTGGATTTAATTTCATTCCGAATTCATTCAGAATTTTGAAACATTGCTCAAGATGTGTGATGTGCTCGGATTTCTTAAGAGATTTTACGAACATATCATCGATATAAACTTCCATTGTTTTGCCTAAATGTTTTGCAAACATTTTGTTAACTAAACGTTGGTATGTTGCCCCGATGTTTTTTAGACCGAATGGCATAACTTTATAACAGTAGATTCCTCTATCTGTTATGAAAGATGTTTTTTCTTCATCTTCGGGATTCATCATGATCTGATTATATCAAGAAAATGCATCCATGAATGTCAAGAGTTCATTTCCGACTGTTGATTCTACGAGCCGATCTATGTGAGGGAGAGGAAAACTGTCTTTTGGACATGCTTTGTTAATGTCAGTGAAATCGACACATACTCTCCACTTTCCATTTTTCTTTTTGACTAGCACGGGGTTTGCTAACCATTCCGGGTATTTTACTTCTCTAATCGAACCAATTTTCAAAAGCTTATCAACTTCGTCATTGACCGCTTGTGCTCGGTCAGGACCCAGTTTTCTTCTTTTTTGCTTTATTGGTTTAAAACTGGGATCGACGTTTAAATCATGGGTAATGATATTTTTGTCGATCCCAGGCATATCTTTCGCCGACCAGGCAAAAGTATGTTTATTTTCTTTTAGAAATGTTACCAATTGATCTTTGATTTCTGAATCTAAAGTAGTACCGATTTTTACTTTTCGATCTGGAAATTCGGAATCAATTTCAATTTCTGTGGTAACCTCATTCGAACTAAGACCACTTGGGTAACGCGATGTGCTTTCTTGCTTAACATCTATCATTAATTGCTATTTAAGCTTTAAACGATGTCCCATGAGGTAGCAAGATCGCGACGTTTCCTGATCTCCTCGAATGGTTCCGATTCCACCAGGAGTCAGAAATTTCACACATTGGTGATAAGTTGAAGGTATAGCCTTCATTTGATATATCCACGGAGTTCCGAGAATTATGTTGTAAGCGGCCGGACGGTCGAAAACAATGAATTCTACAATCTTTGGAACCCCTGCGGCGAGCACTGGTAGTTTTATGTTTCCTAAGGACATAGATGTGTCACTCGTGATAGCTACTAATGGTGCTGGTGGACCGATAATGTCAGCTTTACTGATTCCCATTCTTTGCAAAGTGCTTAGGAATATGAGATCTACTGAGCTTCCAGTATCAATTAGACACCTTGTAACTTCGAAGTTCGCAACATCTAAAGTTATCACAAGAGCATCGTCATGAGGTCCTGTTAATCCTTGAGTGTCCGAATTGTCAAAAGAGATAGAAGGTGTTTGTTCATTTGATTGAAAACTCACAGCGGTTTGAATTGCTGCTGATTTCTTGTGCCTTTTGATTGATCTGATCGAATCTCGGTATAATTTGGATCCTCCCATTATAATATCGATCTTTTTCTTAGGAGTGTTCGGAGTTCCGAGCCCATTGGGCTTATGTTTCTTTTCAGGAGGATTAGAAGCTTCGGAATCTTCTTTTTCTTTGTGGTAAGATTCCACAAATTCCTCGATATTGAAATTAGCGAGCTCTCCAGCTGCCCACAGTTCGTTGAGGTGCTTTTTGAGTACGCTGCAATCTTTGGTGGAGTGCCCGTTTACTTTATGAATATCGCAATAGGCACTTTCTCTCTAACCCAAGTATTAGGAGGATTGTATCTTGCTCTGCTTGGGGAGGGTTTTCCTACAGCATTGGTAGCAGGATTAACTCCGAACCATTTTTGATCTTTTGGTTCGAACTTTTTAGTTGGATTCGCAACGACCAATTTTGCTGGCCGATGCTTTTTAGTGAGGCTAAGCTTTTCTTCTTCTGCCTCCATCCATTAGTAGCTCTGAATAAAGCGTCTTGGATGGTACTCGGACGATTGACGATGATTTCCTCCCGAAATCAGAATTCATGCCAGAGTCCGTTCCTTAAAGCAGAAAGGGCAGCAACGTGCGATACCCCAGGAATTTTGGCTATCACTTCTTTGAATTTAGCGATATATTTGCGAAGTGGTTCATTCTGACCTTGGGTTAAATTCCAAAGATCCGCATTAGAAGTTGCCTTTTCCATGAACATGGAATATTTTTTTAGGAATGCAGAGGACAATTCCTTAAAACTATCAATAGTTTCTGGTTCTAACTGAGTGAACCATAACAGAGCCGGTCCAGAAAGATTCTCGGAAAATAGTTTGCAAAATCCGGCATCTTCCTCGACTGGTTCTAGATCAATTCTACCTACGGCGATTTGAAAAGCAGCGAGGTGATTTTTAGGATCTCTTTTACCATCATAAGTTGGTAAGTTAACCTTTCGAGAATCTTTGATCCAAAGGTTTGAGATTCTTGAGGTAAAGGGTGTTCGACGAGTTTCTTCGATTACTCGATCGATCTCAGGCGCCGAACTGGTCGCCTTATGAAATTTCGACTTCATTTCATTAAGCTCTTAAAGAACTTTGATGAAATCGTCTGATTGGGTGACATCAAGATCTTCCATAAGGAATCCGTCGTCAATAGGAAGATTTCCCTGACCCTGGGGAATTTGTTCCCCGGTTGGGTTAGTCGCTTCCCCTACAGTTGCATGATTGCTAGTATTAGCAGGTTGGCCTGCAAGAGGGGTTTGAGTATTCCCGGGCCTGTTTTGTGCGGGAGTCTCGAATAACCTACGCTGAAGCGTTGTTGTTCGCGCTGAGGACAAATTATCTAAACGGCTCGAAACAGCGTTCTGCGCGTTTGAAAAATTTGTCTGGGTGGTTTGAACACTCGTTAAGGTTTGCTCGATTGAGTTCAACCTTTCACCAAAAGTGGTGTTGGCAGTAACAAGTGTACCCATCTGATTGGTCAGATCGATGGTTGTCTGAGTAAGCAAGGCAATCGCATCGCTCAATGCTTGCTGATCAGCCATAGTTTCTTGGTTGGGAAAGAAGGATTTTGAGATTAAAGAGTTTTGTGGTAAGTCCCCACAGGCGGTGCCAAAATGTGGATGTAGGATTCACACTCGATTATATTTAAGTATTTCAGTGGAGAAAAACTCTTGTAAAATCAGGAAATGAATATGAGAATTTGAAAAGGAAATCAACCAAGAAAAGAAGTAAGGAATTTTGACAAGAACGAAGTACAAAATGCCTTGCGAAAGTAGTAAAGAGAGAAAGTATATTGTATTGCTTAGGAGTAATGGATAATCAGATTCGTCCTCCAAACACATGCTTTTGAGGTTGTTTTTATAGAGAAAACATGATCAATGCAGTCAATTACTGCTCATAATCGCATTGATCCGCATTAATCATATACGTTACAATTTGACCGAAACAGCTTGAATTCGAACTATCTTGGGCTTCGCGTGGATCTTCCGAACTCTTTCTTGCTGACTCCGAACTCCCGCGTCTTGACGCTACCGCGAACCTCGAACAATATTCTCCTCGCTTCGACCTTTCTCTATGCGATCTGTTTGTTGAATAAGAGCGAACTCCATATTGGCAAGGATCGAGCTCTTTTACCGGACCGAACCGAACTCTCGACTGGTTAAGCTCGATTCTCATAATAAAATATCTTTAATTCCAAGAGGTTATTATGTAATAATGACGTGGACAGATCCAAATGGATCCTACCGAAGATGTGTAGGATCCGACCCCAACAATTTTGATTTGAAGATAGTTATACTTTCAAGCAACATCAAACGTGTAGAAGAACAAGTAGATTGGATCAAGAATGACATTATAAATCATTATGAAGACATAAAAGATCATCAACATGGGATACACGATTGATATCGTAGAAATCATCTTAATTGGAAGATTGAAGCATTACAAGAAGGATTCACCGATCCTACTAAGTATCGCGAGTGGGGAAGCGACCAATCTTACCATGAAGAAGAAGAAGTTGCAGCCCTTGAAGAGAATCTCATTGACGATTCTAAGTCTAAGGAGAAAGACTATCCAACCGATGAAGAAGAAACTTACTTCGAAGAACAAGCTAATGAGAACTGATTTGAAGACTATTCAAGAAGGACTGATGAGTTTACCAAATCTTCTAATGAAGAAGATGAAGAAGGATTCTTTAATGTCAATGGAAACCCTTTAAGTAGACACGTCAGCAGAGGGCGAATTCTAGGGCGGTTCTAGGGTTGAGAAGTTTCTCCTGCATGCTAGGTTTTAGGCGGCAGCCACCACCGGTGGATCCAATGTCTAAGCCGGAAAACTCCGTTTCTCCTCCGGGAGATTCCTCCTCTTCTCAAGTCAAGAAACAGTCCTATGCAGCAGTGGTAAACAAGCGTCCAATCCTTAAGAAACATGATTTTGGAGTAAGCTTAGTTGGTGGTGTTCCTACGATTGAAGTTGCGTCTAAAGTAATCAGTGATTCTATTCCTCTTTGGGAAGATTTCCCTGTTGGTAGATTCCATTCTACTACTCCACATGTTGCCAAGATCCATGTCATTATTAATAAGATATGGCCTCTAGGTGACAAAACAGTGAGAATAGATGTTTTCGAGCATAACTCTACATCGGTGAGATTCCGTATTAGAGACTCTTCGACTAGGTTGAGAGTTTTGCGAAGAGGTATGTGGAATATTGCAGGTCTACCTATGATTCTTGCCAAGTGGTCTCTGATCCCGGGAGAAGCTTAACCTGGAATCACATCCATGCCACTTTGGGATACTTTGAAGAATGTCCTCATTCTCTGTATTCAAGGGAGGGTCTTGCGTTCTAACTAGCCCAATAGTCTTCCTATTCGGCTTCATCCAGTTATGTAGTAATTTTGTAGAAGCTAAGGTATTTGTGGAAGTGAATCTGACTAAGTCCCTCCCAAGTACCTTCCGTTTTAAATTGAATTAAACACATGATGTCACTGTGGAGTTTTCATACCCGTGGTTACCTCCACATTGTTTTCGTTGTGAAAAGTATGGTCATTTCGAGGATGTTTGTGTTACAAAAACAGGATCTCCAAGTAAAGTTAAAGTGGTGGAAATTGAAGAAGATGAGGTTGTGGAGGAAAATGGTTTGGTAAGAACAGAGTCCCCTGTTTTCAGGGGCTGTAAAGCTTGATTCTGGTGCAAAATCTAAAGAAGTCCCGCATGATAAAACATCTAAAAAAATTACAGAACAAGAATCTCCTTCGAAAGGAAATGATACAGAAGGATGGTCCCTGGTCTCACCAGAAAAGGGTCGTAAGAGTAACGAGAAAAAAAAATCTCACTTGAATTTCGTCAAGTTAGAATTCTTTCAGCATCCATTCTCTGTTCTTAATGATCAGGCGAATGAGTTACCTGCTAAGGAGGAGGAATCAACGGTTATGACTAGCAAAGATCTATCTGAACAACTAGAAACAAAGCTGACATCAATGCAAGTATCGAAACTGAAAAGAAGTCGATCCAAGCACAGAAACAGAGCTCTTTAAGAGCAACCAGGAACACGAAAAACTCACAGAAAGCCACCTGGAGTCTCTCACTCAACAAGCTAAGGTTCCCCCAGCACCTTGAGTAGAAGAAACTCCAAGAAACAACAGTAATGTCAAGTTTTTTCTGGAGTGTGCACGGCTTCAATAAAACAAAAAAAATAGTCCATAGTTCGTGATTGGTTACAATCAAATTCTTTAACTTTTGGTTGCTTATTGGAAATGAGGGTTCAGGAAAGTAAGGCTTCTCGAATCATTTCATCGGTGTTTAGAGATTGGTCTTCGATGTCGACTTACGAATTTAATCCTTTGGGAAGAATTTGGGTGCTGTGGAGGAACAATGTTAGAATTAATCCGGTTTTCAAAAGTGGACAGCTTATAACATGTTCAGTTCCGGTGGATGGTGCAACAGAGGAGTTCTTTATGTCATTTATATATGCCTCAAATCTTGCAGAAGAGAGAACAGAGCTATGGAACGATTTGAAGCATCACTATAGCTCACCACTGATGAAATATAAGCCTTGGTCAATTATTGGTGACTTTAATGAAATTCTAAATGGAGAAGAACATTCAAAATATGACAACTCCCAATCGATTACAGGAGGTATGCGGGACTTCCAAGATGTGGTTAGATATTGTTCACTAGTTGACATGAGTTCACATGGACCATTGTTTACTTGGTGTAACAAGCGTGACGAAGGAGGACTGATATGCAAAAAGCTTGATCGGGTATTGGTAAATGAGGAATGGAATAGAAGTTTTCCCGACTCTTACAGTGTTTTTGAATTGGGAGGATGCTCAGACAACCTTCAATGTAGAATCAAATTTGGACCTGAAGTGCAAAAGTAGAGCCCCATTCAAGTTCAGAAATATACTCACAACGTTCCCAGAATTTTTACCATCAGTACAAAATTTCTGGGACACCACACCCGTTCTGCATCATTCTACTTCGGTTATGTTCAGGTTTGCTAAAAAACTAAACACTCTTAAGCCTATCCTTGAGATTTAGGTCGTAGTAAGCTTCACACATTGTCGTTGAGAGTTGATGAAGCTTTTGTGAAAAGCAAAATGAAAATCTGAATTCTCCATCCCCGGCTGCAATGGAGGAGGAAGATCACGCTTATAAAATCTGGGACCATGTAACTAACTTGGAAGAGGGGTTTTTGAAGCAAAAATCAAAGTTACATTGGCTTAAAGTGGGTGACAAAAACAACAAGTATTTTCACAATGAAGTGAAAACCAGAATAGCTTAAAACGCAATAAGGGAGATTCATTGTTCTGACGGCTCCATCGCTAAGAAACAAGAAGACACTAAAACAGAGGCTGCGAGGTTTTTTGAAGATTTCTTAACGTATAAACCAGTTGATTATGAGGGTACATCAGTTGAACATATACAACAGCTCTTGGAGTTCCGTTGTTCAAGATATCTTAACGTATAAACCAGTTGATTATGATCGATCGTCTAGGTGGCGATACTTAGGGTTTTGTTTGATCGTTTACACTGTATTCTTTCTAAGTAAGTTGTTTCTTAATGCATGTAGTTACATTCATGTCCTAACTCGTGATCCCAAGTGTTTAAATCGCTCACAAGGTTGTTTAATACGCTAGACCTAGCTTATGAATGTGTATTATGTTATAACAAGCCTCTGATATCAGGTTGGTTGTCGGATCGCTGAACCTGATGACTGGTTTTCCTAACAAAAAAAAATTATAGCAGTTACACTCTTTATTTCGATTGTCTCTGCTAGCCTTTTGCGTTCATTGTCGATGCTTCTGTTGCTAACGCTGGAAGTCAAGTTTTCGATCAGCTCAGTTGCTTCGATGGGGATTCTATTATTAAAATTGCCATTCCTCGCGTCATCTAAAATACTCTGATAACGCCAATTAACTCCCCTGAAATAAATACCAAGCAATCGAACCTCGCTGACCCCATGATGCGGACAATCCCTTTGATAAGCTCAAAACCTCACCCAAGCTGCTTTGAAAGATTCTGTCGGTCCTTGCCAAAACATAAAAATCTTCAGTCACAGTTCCTTTGACATTGATTCATCATAGAAGTGGTTCACATAAGCATCCTTTGTTTCCTTCCAAGAGGTCAGAGATCCTAGCTTCAATTGCTTTAGCCATGAAATCCCTCTTTCTCCAAGAGTGTAGGGAAAGAGTTTGCAGAGTAAGTAATCAGCTGGAACACCTTCTGCCTTGATGCTTGAGACCAAGTCTTCAAATGACTTAATGTGATCCAAAGATAATTCACCTACGAAACCGTCAAACCGGTTCCTAGAAACGAGATCGTTATATCCTGGTTTGAACTCAAAATTAGCTCTTGCAAATGTAGGTGGTCGGATCGCTGATCGATCAGAGTAGAAGAGATGGAGTCTGTTGTAGTCAGGAATCGTCAATGGCATGTTCCCTGTATGGTGTCGATCGACATCATGTTGGTGTCCGTCAACACTCATGTAGAAATCGTCCATCTGATTAGCGTGAATCAATTCTTGAAGTTCTTGAAACACAAGAAACCAAAAAAAAACAAAAACACGTGAGTAACAAAAGAAAAGAAAAGTGTAGACGTAAATCTATGCGTAGTCTAATGGTGAATCAAAGAAAACTTTGGCAACGATGCCAAATTTGATGTGTTAAATTAACCTAAGCCTACTCTCTCAAATAAGAGATCGACTATAGAACTTTAAGTTCAAATTTCACAAATCTCTTGTTGTTCACACAATAGACTAACCTGTTTGCGAATTAAGCTAAATAAGAATTATGAAAATTAAAGATTGCAAATAAAGTAATTGGTTGTAAGTCAATTAATGGCAGAAGCTAGAGTTAGGGTGAATCCTTTGTGTAAATCAGAATTACAAGTTAAGCAACATGTAAGGGTTTATTAAGCACCATTCTTGAACTCAAATTACACAAATATAATCAACCAAATCTTGTCTGTATTGATTAAAGATGCCTAATAATCAGAATTTCAACTCTCGTTTGTAAATTCCTTAAATTAAATAATCATTAAAATCCAGGTTTGATTGTTCACAAAAGTATCTAAACCAGCTCTCGTCTGAGAATAATACTTTTGCTCACCTAAGATTATTTCAAGGAATAAGCACACTTTCGTGTCTAACTTATTAACTTATGAGCTAGATTCTAGGTGATCAGTATAGAAATAGTGATTAAAGAAAATATAGGTGAGGAACTATAAAATTACCCTACCAATTGTTCAACTAATCAATTCATCAATACATGGAAAACCTTAAATCTAACAGATAAATTACTTTGACATGATAAAAGAAACACTAATTATAATATAGGAGTTCTGAATCTTCTCTGAGATAGAGTATAGGAGTTCTGAATCTTCTCTGAAGGAGTCTGATTCTTCTCTCCAAGCTAATACAAAATCTTTCTCCAAAAAAAGTAAAGCTTAGGTCTAAATAATGACCTTAAAATCCAATAATATAGTCTAAAACACGTCAGAGACCTATTTTGCAATAAATAAAAACATTGGGGGCAATTCTACAATTCTTCAAAACTTAGTAAAATCGTGTTGATCTTCCACAAACGTGATGGGTGTCGATCGACACTAATGGTGTCGGTCGACACCATGACCTCTCGAACGCTCCAAGTTTCTTTTATCACCTGTAATGCTCAAAATATTCCTATTTTGCTCCAAAGTTGGCCAAAGCATGCATGTACCTGTAAAGACTCCAAAATACACAAAAGAACTAAAAGGACTCTAAAATCACTACCTATATCATGGTTAAAAACCGTAAAACCACGATATATCATTCTTGCTTAAAAACAAGAAAAGAGGTATGTGTTAAGTAATATTTTTAATACATTTTATAGGTCTTATTAATGTGTATTATGGAGTCTTTTTGTCGAGAATATATAGTCTTCGAGGCTTTTTAGTGTTTATAGGTTTATAGACCTGCTAGAGTAAAAGGAGGTTTTTTAAAAGAGAAATATAGCAAAATGCATCAAGTGGAGAAAATGAATAGTTTCATGATGATTGTAGGTGTAGAGCTACAGAGAAGCGTCGGAAGTTTGGTCTCCTATAGAAAAATTCCCACCGTTAGATGTTGCTCATATTTGGACAAAAGATATAAGAGGATGTTAGCTTTCATTTGCAAGTTTATTCGAGGAAATCCAACAGTGCGATCAGAAGTTATGATCACTATATCGATCTATTACAGCGTTGAACCACTACAAGAAAATAAGCGATTTGCGGGGGACGAATTCCTAGGTAATTCCTCGAAATCCACCTTTTGCAAGGGATTTGCGACACACGTCACTTCCTCGCAAATCCCGTCTCGCAAATCTGTATACGTTGCAATTCTCTCGCAAATATTACGACGAATATAATTCCTCGCAAATCAGACGCAATGTGCGAGGAACTTGTGCGGCAGCAAATAAGTCGCAAAGACTGAGTAGTAAATCCCTCGCAAACATTGCGAGGAGTTTGCGATGTTTTTTTCCATCGCACTGTGTGATCCGTACATATTTGGGTGGACCATAATTCATATTACTACTGCCTGCGCTATCTCTACAACCTTCCCCATGACGTAACCATATATAGTAGTTTGGCATAAACCCTCTATTATATAGATGCGTCTTCACTACATTAAATTCCAAATATTTATCGTTGTGCCACTTACGACATGGGTAGAACACTGCACCGTTCTCACGAGCAAATGGTTCGTTTGTCACTTGATACATGAAACCGCGCAATCCCTCGTAAAACTCCCTCGTCACATCACCGGTCGCCAGATCTCTATGGTTGTACATCTATTTTCGCAATGTGTAGATCTCATTAACTCCACCCGAAGAAATTTTTTTTTATGAATTTATTTTTTTCACAACCGTTTGATAGAGAGGTAGCATGCGCATCAGTTCGGTCGAGTCTCGTTAAATCTATTCCGATTGACGAGATACTACCGAGCCGCACCCTCTTTTCTACAAAACTAGATATGTGAATGTTTTAAAATTGGAAGTTTTTTTTTTTTTGTGAAGGATAGGATTGTTTTTTGTTTTGAGTTATGATTTTTGAATTTCATATGCTTGCTATTTATAGGCACACAAATTTTTTTGCTAGGGAATTGCTATCAATATTTGCAAGGGAATTGCTAGGAATTATTTATTTACTAGGATTTTGCTAGGAATTTTCACCTGCTTTTTTCACCTACTCACACAGTTATTACTTTCATTTAACATGTTTTCCCCCGCAAAATTCCCTCGCAAATCGCCTGTTTTCTTGTAGTGAACTGATCAGTATATAAGACGTCTTTTAAACTGATATGTTATTTACCTCATACGAGGGATTAGCGACATTGACCACGTCAGAGTATAGGAGTTCTGAATCTTCTCTGAGATAGAGTATAGGAGTTCTGAATCTTCTCTGAAGGAGTCTGATTCTTCTCTCCAAGCTAATACAAAATCTTTCTCCAAAAAAAGTAAAGCTTAGGTCTAAATAATGACCTTAAAATCCAATAATATAGTCTAAAACACGTCAGAGACCTATTTTGCAATAAATAAAAACATTGGGGGCAATTCTACAATTCTTCAAAACTTAGTAAAATCGTGTTGATCTTCCACAAACGTGATGGGTGTCGATCGACACTAATGGTGTCGGTCGACACCATGACCTCTCGAACGCTCCAAGTTTCTTTTATCACCTGTAATGCTCAAAATATTCCTATTTTGCTCCAAAGTTGGCCAAAGCATGCATGTACCTGTAAAGACTCCAAAATACACAAAAGAACTAAAAGGACTCTAAAATCACTACCTATATCATGGTTAAAAACCGTAAAACCACGATATATCATTCTTGCTTAAAAACAAGAAAAGAGGTATGTGTTAAGTAATATTTTTAATACATTTTATAGGTCTTATTAATGTGTATTATGGAGTCTTTTTGTCGAGAATATATAGTCTTCGAGGCTTTTTAGTGTTTATAGGTTTATAGACCTGCTAGAGTAAAAGGAGGTTTTTTAAAAGAGAAATATAGCAAAATGCATCAAGTGGAGAAAATGAATAGTTTCATGATGATTGTAGGTGTAGAGCTACAGAGAAGCGTCGGAAGTTTGGTCTCCTATAGAAAAATTCCCACCGTTAGATGTTGCTCATATTTGGACAAAAGATATAAGAGGATGTTAGCTTTCATTTGCAAGTTTATTCGAGGAAATCCAACAGTGCGATCAGAAGTTATGATCACTATATCGATCTATTACAGCGTTGAACCACTACAAGAAAACAAGCGATTTGCGGGGGACGAATTCCTAGGTAATTCCTCGAAATCCACCTTTTGCAAGGGATTTGCGACACACGTCACTTCCTCGCAAATCCCGTCTCGCAAATCTGTATACGTTGCAATTCTCTCGCAAATATTGCGACGAATATAATTCCTCGCAAATCAGACGCAATGTGCGAGGAACTTGTGCGGCAGCAAATAAGTCGCAAAGACTGAGTAGTAAATCCCTCGCAAACATTGCGAGGAGTTTGCGATGTTTTTTTCCATCGCACTGTGTGATCCGTACATATTTGGGTGGACCATAATTCATATTACTACTGCCTGCGCTATCTCTACAACCTTCCCCATGACGTAACCATATATAGTAGTTTGGCATAAACCCTCTATTATATAGATGCGTCTTCACTACATTAAATTCCAAATATTTATCGTTGTGCCACTTACGACATGGGTAGAACACTGCACCGTTCTCACGAGCAAATGGTTCGTTTGTCACTTGATACATGAAACCGCGCAATCCCTCGTAAAACTCCCTCGTCACATCACCGGTCGCCAGATCTCTATGGTTGTACATCTATTTTCGCAATGTGTAGATCTCATTAACTCCACCCGAAGAAATTTTTTTTTATGAATTTATTTTTTTCACAACCGTTTGATAGAGAGGTAGCATGCGCATCAGTTCGGTCGAGTCTCGTTAAATCTATTCCGATTGACGAGATACTACCGAGCCGCACCCTCTTTTCTACAAAACTAGATATGTGAATGTTTTAAAATTGGAAGTTTTTTTTTTTTTGTGAAGGATAGGATTGTTTTTTGTTTTGAGTTATGATTTTTGAATTTCATATGCTTGCTATTTATAGGCACACAAATTTTTTTGCTAGGGAATTGCTATCAATATTTGCAAGGGAATTGCTAGGAATTATTTATTTACTAGGATTTTGCTAGGAATTTTCACCTGCTTTTTTCACCTACTCACACAGTTATTACTTTCATTTAACATGTGTACCTAATTCGATATTACTTGCAATTCCTTCGCAAATATTGCTATGGAAACGAACGTCGCGAATTCCTCGCAAATTTGCGACGGAGACTTCCCTCGCAAATTTGCGAGGGATTAGCGACATTGACCACGCACCTCGCAAGTTTGTCGCAAATCCATTGCAAATTGGCGAGGAACATTTTCCCCCGCAAAATTCCCTCGCAAATCGCCTGTTTTCTTGTAGTGAACTGATCAGTATATAAGACGTCTTTTAAACTGATATGTTATTTACCTCATACGAACGATTATGGTTTTGGAAATTTTCTATTTTTTTCTTCTAGGGCACCAACTCTCTTGTATATGAATTCCCCATGTATTTTAGCCGCAAAGGCATGCATGTAAATATTACAGCTTTTCTTAGTTTTGCCCTTCTTTTCTTCTTTGTAGTTTTGTTTATTGTTTTTCAAAACCCTTGGGGAATACTTAACTAAACTCTCGATCCTTCTTCTACAATAAATTACATGTACCTAGGTCATGTGTGAGTAGTCTTATCAAAGAGTTTTAGGGATTTTCAAGGAGATGTTTTATATAAAAACTCGACATGTATTTTTTTATTATTATTATTTTGATGATTATTTCTCTATCTTAATTTCTTTTAATGCCTCGATTGAATTAGGCCGATTAAACTGTTGACCACGATCGAATCCATCGAACCATCAAAAGTGGTATTAGAATGAATGGATCATTATTCGATAGGCAAAGCTTTCTTAGCCAACCTTATCGCAAGTTGATGTTATGGGTTTTGTTAGTTTATTGAATTCTGATTTTAATGCTTGTTATAATTGCTTGAAAAAAACCTAACCACAATTACAGTCTTCAAGTAATCGTTCGTATAAATTATTACTAAAAAACCAGCATGATAATCTACAATAGTAGTTTAAATTCAAGGACATTCGATACAATAGTCGAGCTTACATGTGTTTTTATATATTCTCTGATGATTTTCTTATGCTCTAAAATTTCACACGAGTTCTTGTAACTTCTTATTGTTCTAGCTCAATTTAAATCTATAAAGTCTATTGTGTGTTTCTTTGGTCTATGTGGATTGGATCCTTAAATACTAATGTGCTTGCCTGTGCACTTGCAGTTTATATTAAGGGTAAACCTTTTATATATGTGTAATTTTACCTGTAAAAAGTGTCGTTTTAAGTTTTTAATGCAAATATCACTACAAGAAATATGGGCATTGATAGCAGAAAAACATAGCGTAGTTTTCGTAAATGCTATAATAGAATTTTGTCAGGAAATTAGACTATATAATAGCGTTTTGTATATCACACATGTTGTGAGTTGCTGTCTGATTCATTTTGTGTATCACACATGTTCTCTGTTGCTGCTTGATTCGTGCTGGATTTGGATTATTGTTTCAACGGTTCTCAATAAGGGTAGCAGATAATGTTGGACAAGTCATGGGTTAACCTCTGCTTGTTTGTTTCTGACTTGTTAAACATATATAAGTTATTGTTGAATTTGTTAATTTGTTTCTGACTAAGTTATTTTACTTTTTTTTGACATGTACTGAAGAACTGATCCTGCTTATGAGAATGGTGCTACGAAATTTGTTAATGAGGTTACTGCTGGTTTACGAGGATCTGAAATGGTTATATATCCATGTTCAGTTTGTCGCAATGTAGATCGTCATTTAGGCAGTGAAGTAGTATATCATCTAGTAACAAGAGGAATGGATGAGGATTATAAGACACACAGAGATTGGTATCATCATGGAGAAGTGATTTTAGGGGATGCAGTAGAAAGCAAAGTAAAGCAGTGGAATGATGAGGTTTTAGGGTTATACAGAGCTGTGGAATACTTAGATGAAGAGTTGGCTAATAAGGGTAGCTTAGTTGATTATGCTGTTGGTGAGGAAGAGGACAAGGAAGAAGATGAGTTCCTTGCAAAGCTAGCCAATGCTGAGACTCCTTTATACCCTAGTTGTGCAAACCATAGCAAGCTGTCTGTGATAGTTTCATTGTATATGATAAAGACAAAGAATGGGTGGTCAGACAAAAGCTTCAACGATCTTCTTGAGACTTTGCCAAACATGTTACCCGAGGACAATGTTTTACATACATCAATGTATGATGTGAAGAAGTTTCTGAAATCTTTTGATGTGGGTTATTAAACAAATCATGCTTGTATTAATGACTGTTGTCTATTCAGGAAGAAGTACAAGAAGCTTGATGCCTGTCCCAAATGCAAAGCTTTTAGATGGAAGACAAACATGCACACCGGTCAGATAAAGAAAGGTGTTCCACAGAAAGTTCTAAGGTACTTTCCGGTTATACCACGCCTAAAAAGAATGTTTAGGTCTGAGCAACAAGCAAATGACCTAAGGTGGCATTTTAGTAACAAGAGTAGTGATGGAAAAATGCGTAACCTTGTATATTCTATGACTTGGAAGAAGTCAATGCCAAATACCCTGAGTTTGCTGCTGAAGAAAGGAACATAAGACTTGGTCTTTCTACTGATGGTTTCAATCCTTTCAACATGAAAAACAGCAGGTGTAGTTGTTGGCCAGTATTGTTAGTTAATTATAATATAGCTCCAGACTTGTGTATGAAAAAGGAAAATGTGATGCTTACCTTGTTGATTCCTGGGCCGCAGCAACCTGGTAATAGCATTGATGTTTACTTAGAACCCCTGATAGAGGATCTTAATCATTTGTGGAGCAATGGACAGGTAACTTATGATGCATTCAGCAAGCCTACTTTCAACCTTAAAGCAATGCTTCTGTGGACTATCAGTGATTTCCCTGCCTATGGGAATCTTGCTGGATGCAAAGTTAAAGGTAAGATGGGTTGTCCTTTATGTGGGAAAAGAACTGACAGTATGTGGTTGCGTAATTGTAGGAAGCATGTATATATGTGTCATCGCAAGAGTCTGCCACCAAATCACAGGTATTGGGTAAAGAAGACATGGTTTGATGGAAAAGCAAAACATGGGAGTAAGGGAAGGATACTTATTGGTCATAATGTATCTGTTCTATTAAAAAAATTCAGAAATGATTTTGGGAATAATAAAGAGACTGGGAAGAAGAGATCTAGGACTACTTCTGTAATTGAAACAGTCTCAAGTGATGAGAGTGATGACAGTGAATCAGATGAAGAGGAAAAAGTTGAAAAAGACAATGAGGAGTTATCAAGGTGGAAGAAAAGGTCAATCTTTTTCAAGTTATAATATTGGGAGGTATGTTTTTTATTCTCTTTGTCAATAATATTGTTGTAACTGCAGCTTTGTACAATGTTTAGTTTCTAGTTAAATTGAGTCTCAATGTTTGTTTTCACAGTCAGACACAATTTGGATGTCATGCATGTTGAGAGAAATGTGTGTGCAAGTATTGTTGCCACTCTGTTACTCTGTGGGAAATCAAAGGATGGTTTAAAGACCCGAAAAGATCTACAACTTCTAGGCATTAGAAAGGATTTACACCCTGCAGAAAGAGGTAAAAGAACCTACCTTCCACCTGCACCTTGGTCTTTGTCAAAACCTGAGAAGAAAATATTCTGTAAGTGCCTTTATGACTTCAAAGGATCTGATGGCTATTGTTCAAATATATTCACATGCATATCATTAGGGGAGTGCAAAGTAATCGGACTAAAGTCACATGATTACCATGTTTTAATGCATCAACTATTGCCAGTTGCAATAAGAGGTCTACTGCCTAAAGGTCCACGTATTGCCATTCTACGCTTATGTGCATTCTTTAACCAATTGTGCCAAAGGGTTATTGATATGGAGGTGGTTACAGTATTGGAAACAGAAGTTGTTGAAACTTTTTGCATGTTTGGGAGATTCTTTCCACCAAGCTTTTTTGATATAATGGTGCATGTTTGTGTGTCCATCTTGGAAGGGAAGCAAGATTAGGTGGACCAGTCCATTTTAGATGGATGTATCCTTTTGAGAGGTACGGTTTGGCACTTTAGTTTATGTATTCTGAATAGCTTTTATGAGTTTTAAGTTGATATTCTGACTTAATCTATATTTGTTGCAGGTACATGAAAGTTTTGAAAAATTTTGTAAGAAACCCTGCAAGACCAGAGGGTTGTATAGCTGAGTCATATAGCAAAAGAGTGCATGGAGTTTTGCAGTGCTTTTTTGAGAAAGAGTATAAATGTAGAAGATAAACCTTTGAGAAACACAGAGTATGAGAATAACTCTATATTGGAGGGTCGTCCAATATCTACAGCTTCTTCTTTGAATCTCACTGAAATGGAAAAGAAAATAGCAAAATACTGCAATGTTTGATCCTTATGTAGAGTAAGTTGAAAAAAAAAAAAAAAAAAAAAAAAAGGTTGATATTCTGATCTTAATTATATATGCATTGTGATCTTAACTATGTTTGCATTCTGATATTATTTGTGTTTTTCTTATGCTAGCATGCATATACAGCATCTACAAGACTCTAATGGAAGATGCAGACGTAATGCAAGTGTATTATGGAGTATGCATACTCAAAACTTTGTAGACTGGTTGAAAAAACAGGCAAGTTCTTTTATTTATAACTCAAATGTATTATGGTCTGTTATTGTCTGCAACCATTTTAACACTTATTATCTTCTGCATTATTAGATACCTCTTGACTCTGATGATCATGAAGATACATTAAAATGGTTGGCATATGGTCCAAGAAACATTGCTAGGTCTTACATTGGTTACATAGTGATTGGCCTTAGGTTTCACACCACCTCTGTTGATAGGCCAAGTCAGAATAGTGGAGTGTATTATGAGGCAACAGCCATGTGTCGTTCTAGTGCAAAAGACACTTCACAGGTTGTTGATTGGGTATCATACTATGGCAGAGTGACTGATATAATTCTTCTTGATTACAATGTCTTCTATGTTCCTATATTCAGATGTCAATGGGCAGTTAGAGGTAAGAGAGTGAAGATAGAAGATGGCTTCACTAGTAAACTTGTTTCAGAGTCAAGTTTCATTTGCTAGAGATCCATACATATTAGCTTCTCAGGCTAAGCAAGTATTTTATTCTAGAGAAGATGATTCATCTAACTTGTTTGTTGCTATGAGAGGTACATCTAGGAGATACAATGAGGAAGCTGAAGATCTTGCTGATGTTGGGCCATTGCCATCAAATATTGATATGGTTACTGAAGACTTGAGTGATGAATCTCAAACTGCCAGGACTGATTGTGAAGGCATATATGTCTGATCTGCAGCTCATGAAGCATATTTGATTGATTCTACTGACATAATTCTCTTGTTTTTTTTTTTAAGTTTTGTTTATGGTATTTTTTATTAGTTTGGTTTATGTTCTTCATTGTATGTGTTTTATTTAGCTGTCAGGTGAGTGAAAATGAGTCGTCCTAAGAAGAACAATTCAAGGAAGAGGAAGAAGAGTGAACAGGTAGATGTGGAGCCAGAATACTTGGGTACTATTGAACCAGGTGAGGACTTAATGGAAACGGAGAATCAAGAAACAACTCAGGCAACAGAGAATCAAGAACCAGTTCATGCAACAGAGAATGAAGACTTGTCTCAAGCAAATAAAGAGGATAATGGAGGTGAATTTGAGGAAACTACTGCTAATGCTGAACTTCCAGCAGATGAGGAGGCTGTAATTGAAGAAGACAATGAGGTACCTACAACTACTCAAGAAACATAAGGGGATGCAGTGCAACAACAGCCAAAGAGACGAAGAGGACCTACAAAGATGAAAGATATAGCCAAGGAACCAAATACAAGAATACGGGTTGACTTTACTGATCTTGGTGAGCCATGTGGACCAGGGTCTGTCAAGCTATCATCATACATATGTTCTTTGGTAAAGGAACATGTTCCAGTATCTATATATCTTTGGATGCAGGTAAGATTTGAACTTGATGGAGAGTATGAAAAGGCTGCTGTTAGCAAGAATATGGGATGCCTGTGGAGATCGTATAAATCAAGATTGGTACAGAAGCTGATTAAAGCTAAGAACAATGTAGACAGGTTGAAGTTGCGACCAAAGAATGTTCCTATTGGAGAATGGCGTAAATTTGTCAAGCTCAAGACTAGTCCAGAATTTTAGGTTAGAAAGACATCTTCAAAATTTGTATATCTTCAGTTTATATACTAACAGTCATATATAGGTTGTGGGTGATCAATACAAGGAGAGAAGGCGCAGCAAATTCCTCATACTTGCAGCCGTAAAGGAATGGCTAGATTAGCTAAAGAGTTGGTAAGTTATTTAATTTATATTTTATGAGTCAGTTTGATTGGATAAGACTGATCTCCACTCTCATTTTGTCCTTTGACTTAGAAACAAGAGAGCTCAGAACCATCTCAAGTAACAAGACTGAAAGTATGGGTCAAGTCAGGAACCAAAAAGGATGGTACTGCTGTCAATACAAAGGCAGCATAAACAATTAAAAGTTCATGGTGTGGACTGATATCATTTTTATGTCATTACTTATCTTTTATTACACATCTATATCTTTCTTATATTTAGAGGAAGGCAAATGGGATTGCTGCATTTAGAGTTTCAACATCAACAAATCCAAAAGAGGATCTCCTTTCACAAGTCTTAGGACCTGATAAGCCAGGCCAACTGAGGGCGATGGGTAGAGGGATGATTTTGAGTAAACAAGCTTGTTTCCAAGTTAAGAACAAATATGTGGCTGATATGCAGAAGAACCAATACCAATTGCAGAAACAGGTTCAGGACTTACAAGATGCACTTGCAAAACTGAATCACCATGTTAGAATTGCAAACTTTTTGTTAGGTTAAGGTATTAAGTGTGGAACAGAGACTAATTGAATGTGTGGTGTTGGCTTTGGTTTCACAGAGACCAACTGAACCAGAAATTGATGAAAACTCTACACCAATAGTAAGTATTTTTTTGATATTATTAGTCTAATGGTTGCTATAATGTTTACTGATACTCATGTTATTCATTTTGTAGAGTGTGAAAAATAGATTGAAACCAAAGTGTATGCTACATGATTGGTCTGGTACTGATGACACTGTTGCTGAGGGAATTGTACTGTCTTCTGATCGTGGTGACTTCATCGACAATACGCCTTTGGGACCAGGAGCTTACAAGGTATTGGTTGAAACTGTTGTAAAATCAGAAGCATGGCTTTGGAGACCTGCACAGAAGATAGTTACAATTGGGGAAGCAGTTGGAACAGTCATTGCATGGTCTCAGAATTATACTATAGTCTTCGATGATGATGTGTTACCAGATGACTTTGATCCAAAGGTTAGACATTCTTAATACATCATCATTTTAATATCTACAGATTTAACTTTATCAATTAACATTTACTTTTCAGAGTCCAAGACCAGATTCTACCAACAAATGCAGACTGCTGGATTGGGATAAAAATGATGAAGAAGTTGTTGCAGAAGGGCGTCAGATATCAAAAGATAGGGAAGCATTGGTTAATGGACTTCCCATAGGACCATGAGCTATTAAGATCTTTCTTGATGAAGTGATAGAACCTGAAACATTCCTTTGGAGGCCCACTCCAGATCTGTCAACAATTGAGGACTGTTTAAAGTCTTATGTGGCATGGCCTGTCAACAGAGTTGTGTTCTTCGGAGTAAACATCGACACACCGGCTGGTTCAGTCTCTCCTCTTCAACAATCTACATCATCACCTGCAACTCCTGTTAAGAAAACAAAGGATAACTCACAATCCAATTCACAGGCACCTACTCAGAAGTCTTAGGTAAACTAAACAATATCTACTCCATTACATATAATTAAGTGGTGGTTTAACAATTTTAAGTTTTTTCAAACACTGCAGTATAGCATTCCTGCATAAGTGATTGGAAAGGAAAATCAGAAGTGCATGTTGATGGATATTACAGGATTGAAGAGGGTTGTGGCTGAAGGACGTTGGTCTTCAAACGATCCTAACATGAAAGTTCACTTTAAGCCTTTAGGACCAAATGGAGTTCGTGTCTGGGTAGATGTAGTGAGGGTTAATGATGTAGAGGTCTGGAGGCCTTCTGATGCTGTTGAGTGTATGGAGGATGTGTTGGGTACAACTGTAGCTTGGCCTAGAGACAAAATGGTGCTAATCTAAACTTTCAGTAAGAGGTCTACTGCCTTAGATTCTGTTGCATATGATTCAAAACTTTTGGTGTGATTTGATACTTAAACACATGGATCAATGTAATGTTTGGTACTTGTAAGTTTTTGGATAATATGATGATGATATGTTATTGACTTCTTTTTTATAAATATAAAATTTTAAATAGAAAATATTGAATCAATAGCAGCATAGATCAGATAAATAGAGCATAATAACCTAATGCATAAAATCATAATATACACAGCTTGGCAAAAAATCATAGTTACGTAATACAAAATTATATTATAAATATTATGCTACAGGTAAATAAATTATAACAATACTATATAGTTACAAAAGATAAATTAATAATGAATTCAAATCACTACTATACAATATGAAATAGCAAACAACTATTGCTATACAGTAATAATAAATAGCGAAATATAGTGCAACATAATTATATAACAATAACAAAAATAATACGCTATTATATAGGGATATTTCATAGCATGTCCAAAAAGCGCTATTGTAAGCGTCCCCTCTAAGATAACTCCGGCAAAGACAGCGTTTATGCGTCCGCCATAAAAACGATATTGTAGCGTTTTCGGTGTGTTAAGAATATCCATAATTCTTCTAGTGTATTTTGTAAAAGTTTCAACTTTGTCTCTACAACCTTAATGTCTTAACTAATGCAAACAATTATAAAATACATTAGTGAAGAGTAAACGAAATTTTTATCTGTTTTCTTAAATTTAGTGAAAAAAAAAAAACTTAAAGGACATATAATATGAAATGGAAAAGGTATTAAATACTCTTAATATACGAGAATGTCTTCCATTTCATGAAATTGTTGCTATGCTTGTTAGTTGAATGATTTACCATCACTATCTAAACAATCTTGTTAGCAAAAAGACGAACAATGCTAAACAGAAAAGAATACAAGGATCGTAGAAGAAGACGCAAAGATTAAAGATGGATTTGTAAAACTTAAGAGAAACTTCATCTAGTACTGCTTTCTCTTGTTTAAGATATCACTCATCTTTACGTCATTTTCTAGGTTTCCTCAAACAATTTTGAGCGAAGAGTTTCAATAAAAAATGATTTGAAAAAAAAAAAATAGAAATCGCCCCCTAAGTGCGGTGGTGGAGGGGGAGAGAATGTGGGGTTGCAAGAAGCCATAAATGTAATGACACATCGATTTCATGATAACTCCTTGTAACACATCACATGAGCTATTCAACACCGCTTCACTCCAAAACAATCTTCAACCGATCTTCAGATTTTTTTTCATAATAATAAGGTGAAAAATATTTGATTCTTTCCTTCTTAATAGAAGCACCAGCCTCAATAAATAGAAAATTAACATGTTAGTACACCTGAATAAGTCGGGATCTTAATTCTTTCTACTGGAATACTTGATTAATAAATTAATGTGGTTTATTTATTTTTAATGAATCCCAATGTCTTAAAGTTAGTTTTTGTTATTGAGTTTTATAGTAAGACAACGATTAAAAGAATAGATCAATATTTCAAATATATAGTGTAAATATATGATTGGATTATTTTTTTAACACTCTCTTTGAACTTTTAAAAGGAGATATTTTGGGGAATTAGGTGTTAGAAGGAGATCTTAATTTAGGGAAACTAAATGTATGATGTATCTAAATGTATGATGTATCTCAATGTTGAAATAAAAAGACAATAATAACATTTATATGTGTGGTTTAAAGCGGTTTAGTCAAACTTATCACAAAGTTTTTTTTTTTTTTGTTTTTTGTAAAATTTGTTTTGTCTTTTCGTTTTAATTTTAGCTTCTTTTTTTTCTTTTTTTTTGTCAAAAACTTATCAGAAGATTTAAATTGATTTCTACCGATGAAATATAATATTATTTGTATACGTATTATTTGGGTTACTCGTATAAAAGTCTCCCACTTTCAGATGTTTAGATGTCTCTCTCTATCAAACCCTAATGTTCATCCAATCAGTTGTCCAAACAAAAAGAAGTGAACTATAACAAACCCTAATGTCTAATCAGCTGTCCAAACTAAAAGAAGTGACCGAACAATTTAGCTCATTCCCAACTAAACCTGAAATATATCAAAAAGTTTAATTTCCAATGAAAGCAAATAAAAAACAGTGGCAACTTGCTTTCATGCTGGTCCCAGCTTTTGCATCCTTCCGTAGCCACACTAATGTTCTTCTTTTCTTTCCTCTTTCCCCATTTCTATGAAATATTTGTATTGATTTTACTAACATTTGTGCGCATCCTCCTCACTTTTATTTTAGTTGATTTATTAATCCATTGTTTCAATAGGAAATAATCAAATTCATTTTTTTGTCTTTTTCATATGAACTACGGTTCTCTCTAATAAATTTTATTTTTATCGACAACATATTATTACCTATAATAGTATTTTTGAATTAAATTTTTAGCGGGTGGGGTAAAATGCATTTGGATACAATGGGTATCCGACCCGTTTACCAATTTTGTTCATAAAAAGTTTGTTGGGTCGGGTTATATTTAACCCAACTTATACGCCAAATATTTAATATTTAATAATTTAAATATTTAGAAGATTTGATTAATATTTAGAATTATGATTCTCTTATGATCTTTGTTTGATTTGTTTTAACAATTTTGAATCATCATATAATACATAAAGTAAAAAAGAAATCAATTTCTTTTTCTACATATACTGTGATCGAAATTTAAAAAACGGACATATATTATCTAATTGACAAAAAATGTATGTTCAACGTTCCACATCGACTAAAATATTTAGAAAATGATTTAGAATCATATCATAAATAAGATCGATATTAAAAAAATAAATGAGTTTTTTTACGGGACGGATTTGGCGGGACATGTTGTTGAATCAATAATAATAAAAAAATTTAAATATCATTAATCCGCCGCTTCAGTACGGATTAAATATTTTTTTTTAATACCACCAATATTAAACATATAAATCAGTCTCATTTAGAAACGATTGTATAAAACAAAATTATCCCGTGGTACAATGTTACTCAATAACAATTATAAACTATAAAATATAAATGTCTTAAAAAATAATAAAATTTGCAAACTTTTATATATAATAAATAATTGTTAAATTTTTAAAATTACTACTTTTAGAAAACAAATCACGCGACAAGTTAACAAATTACATGACGTGTTATATTTCGGAACGGGGTTATATGGTGGACGAGTTTGAATCAATATTTATAAAATTTTGAAATATCATTAACATGCGGCTTTAATAGAGATTAAAACCTCAGTTTATTAAAATATAAATGTCTTAGAGGATGATATAAATGTCTTAAATCAATATTTCCAAAATTTAAAATATCATTAACATACGGGTTAAATCTTTATTTTATTAACAATTGTCATGTAGACTCGTGGTATATCGTTACTTAATAAAAATTATAAATTATAAAATATAAATAAATTTTATAAAGAGATATAATGTGCAAAATTTTATATATACTAACTTTAAAAAAAAAATCATTCCGCGATATATACCGCGGGTTAAAATCTAGTTAAGTAATACATCTTCATTTGACAGAATTATCGTTTTGATTCTTTATTTTTATTTCACAAAATATGGTTTTTGGTTTTCTATGCAGAATATTTAAACTAATTATCAATTTTATCATTATGATTCGGTTTATTAATTAGAATGATAAAACCAGTTATTGTATTAATAAAATATATAATAAAAATTTATATATATTTTTAATTTGTGTGAAAATGTTAGAATGAGACTTCTGTAAAAGTGAAAGAAAGCAAGTAGTTTTATATTATTGATATATAAATAAATAATACAGTTAAAATTTTCATTTATTACTAAACATAAATGCCAAGTTTAAACAAGCAACCATTTTATAATTCAACTACTACTAGGCTACTTATCAACCCTACAAACGACATATAAAAAACAAACCCTAAATTTGAATCACGTATCCCACGAATAAAGTCGAAAAGGAAATGTTCTCAGATACTTTTTTTGGTTGTTGTTGTTGTTGTCATCAACGTTCTCATATACCAATCTTTATTAATACCATCGATAATATAGTATCTCAATGTAGTGTTCTTGGAAGGAAGGCCGACATACAATATTCTCGCGAATACAAATATTCTTCATTTACTGCATACAATATCTTGCATATAGACCGTCCCTCGATTGGTTGTATAACATTATGAATTTATGATTCTAAAATATTGTTTTGGCAATCATTATTTATATTGTATAATAGAAAACTTTTTCGGCTATATTAAATAAACTATACAGTTTTTTTTATTATTTCCTTAAACTAAATGCTATATATTTTTTTATGGTATGCAACCCCATGAGTGAAGCGGACCCTACTCGTTAAAAGACATAGAACATAACCCTACATCGAAATTCCCAAATCCTTCACATTGCATATAATAATTTTGCCCCTTTAACTCTCATCCTCTCCTTAGGCTTACATATTATCTTCCCATTCATTAAATTACTTTTATGATCCCTTGGCATAGTTGTTGAAGTGCAATACCAGTTTTTTAGGCAAGTGTCTGTTCGGGTAGAGATAGAGAGAGACAGAGTCACACGGTTTTTACCTATATAATTTCTCTCATCTTCTATCTATTCTTCAAAACAAACAACTTGTTTGGTCCGATTTCTCCGATCGATCATGGCTAACTCTGCGATGGCAACCGAGCAACTTTGCTACATCCCTTGCAACTTTTGCAACATAATGCTCGCGGTATAATTGCTATACATATCGATTATATACTCTGCTATCTATAGTAGATCTATGCTTATGAATATCTCGTATATAAAATATATAATCAAGCATAGATCTACCTTTAATTTCCTTTGTACTATATATTGGTTTCTGATAAAGAGGAGTGCAGCTCTTTTCATCAGTTCCACTATCTTACAAACGTTCAAAGTTCTCATTCATTTAAATCCGTTCTAATTTATTTTTGTCAATGACAAATATTTCGTTTAGATTGTGGTGCCAGAGAGAAGTCACCATCCGTCTGCTATACATGACTTTTTCACCATTATATTGATTTATTTTCTATTCTTTTCTTGCTTTTTTCAAAGCAAAATCCTACTAGTAGGATTTTACTTACAATTTTAAGTTAAGAATCATAAGATAACCTATTTTAAAATGGTCATGCATATATGTGTAAGTATATTCACTAATTTATAAGTAACAGATTGTGCATAAGAAATGGAGTCACTACTGGATCTTAAGTGGTGGCTGCAACAAAAGAGAAGATGATGATCTTCTATCTCAAGCCACTACTTTTTTTTTTTTTTTTTCTATCATATGATTTTATTGCATTATTTTTCGACCCACAAAAGATAGGAATATCTGATATATATCAACAAAGAAAGCAATATTTTTTATTCGTTGTCTAATGATAATTTTCTTGTAACAAGTCTTATGGATCTGATTCACAAATTCAATTGTCCATGAAAGAAGATCAATTAATTAATATGTGAGGTTGTGTTTGGTTAAAACGTGTAGGTGAGTGTCCCATGCAGCAGCTTGTTCGACATTGTGACCGTCCGATGCGGTCACTGCACCAATCTGTGGTCTGTAAACATGGCAGCTGCTCTTCAGTCACTTTCACGCCCTAATTTCCATGTAACTTCTCTCTCCTCAATTGCCTAAATTTTAAGAGTTCATTGTCATTAAATAAAATAATCTTGAACCATCCCTCTGAAATTTAGGGCTCTTTGTTTGTTTTTAAAGACGAATATAGACAGAGATCTGAGCCTCTTGTTGCATGTTTCTGTAACCAGCCGCCGTCTACTACATAGGCCCAAATTTTTTAATATTACTTAAATCTTCTTCTTTTTACATGTTTATTTAAGTTTCCTTTTCCAGCTGTGATTGATATCTGCAGCTTTTTTCGTAATTGCTTTTTTTTTTCTTTTCATAGAGCCCTAGCTTATGTTTGATCTATTACTGATGTGGGCTACTTATTCTATGATTTGATTGACATAAATATTAGGGTTTCATAGGTTTGTTTGTTTTTTTCTATTTCGAAACATATTTTCAGATTCCTTTTTTGAAGGTTTTTTCTTTTACTACCTTTAAATATTAATAATATGTCTATAAGTTGGTCCACTTTATTTTTCTCTTTTCAATTTCCTAAATTAATTAATACATACATGATTGCTACTCAATCCTTCTGATTCACCATTTTTGGTCTGGAAAATCAAAGAAAAGTCATGTAATTAAAAACTAAATTTAGCGTTTATATATTTTTATTAGGCAACGAACTATGCAGTACCAGAGTATGGATCTTCCTCAAGAGACCACACCAAAATACCTTCAAGAATTTCAACTCGTACCATAACTGAGCAAAGGATAGTAAACCGTCGTAAGATTGCTTTCTAAATAAAACTAAAGAAGTACACGTGAAAATTATTTGTATACATACTGAAAATTTCTTATATTGTCTATCAGCCTCGGAGAAGCGGCAGCGAGTACCTTCTGCGTACAACCAATTCATAAAGTAACAAAAAAATTTAGACATACATACATACATATAGATATATATATTGTTCGAAATCTGTTTAGAAAGAGGTTATTGATTAGTGTTTTTATATTAAAAACTTTGAAGAGAGGAAATTCAAAGGATTAAGGCAAATAATCCAGACATAAGCCACAGAGAAGCATTCAGCTCCGCTGCCAAGAATGTAAGTTTTTATTTCTTTTATATGTTCAAATAGTTTTATTTAATTTGTACATGTCATAATAAACCAGTAACAATTAGTAGTACGATGCTAAAATTGTTAGCCGTGATTAACTATCTACACAACTCGTAAGAGTGACTCGATATAATCTTATTAGAAAATTGTGTGTATATATATTACATAAGTATTTAAATCCTTAAATCATTACGTATAGATATAAAATAAATCTTTTATTTATATTCATAATTAGCTATTTTATTTTAGTAGGTTACTATTTAAGTTTATGATTTATCTAAGACATGAAAAAAATCAATTAAAATATGCTTAAATAAGTACTTAAAATAGAAAAATTAAAAGATAGACAGAGAAAGAAATTTTAATGCTATCCAACAAAATAAATAAAATATGTAGGAATATTAACCTAATTTATGTTTTTTATAATCAATATTTATATATAATCCTTCTGTTTAAAATTACACTATGTAAGAATTCTTGCCATGCACAGACGAATCTTAATCTATTCAATCTTATGTATAGGTTTATTAATAATATATACTAGATAACAACCCGCACTATGTGCGGGATGAAGTGATTTAAGTAAAATTATTATAATTAAAATTATTATCCGGGATCCAAGATCCGTTTGTGTAAAACGTAACATGTAATAATTTTTTTTTGTTTTATTCAAACTTGGGACTATTTATATAAGAATACGTTTTACCCGTGGAATATTTGAACCTTGAATAAAGCTTCAACGTGATAAAGAAATTATTGACGAAATGTTACCATTTATGACAATATGTCTTTCCGTATGTTTTAAAGATTTCGAAATTTTTTATTATTATTTAAGTATAAAAAATCCAAAAATTTAGCAAAGATGATATTTGATAGTTTCCGAGTTAAGATTTTGTATTGTTCCAAATATAAGATTCTTATATTATGAATGAATTATTTACGAAATGGTTATAATGTGACCGTTTGGCAAAAAAAAGAGGTTATAATGTGGCCAGATTTTGGTTTATATATAAATGTGGTTATAATGTTTTTCTTCGAAAAGTTAGAACCCCTCCAAAAAAATTGGATTTTAAGTATCCGTAACATTTATAGAAAAGAGATTATCTTATTTATTTAAGTACAATAGATATAAAATTTTATGAAAGATTTAGAGATTTTGTAGTTTTGAATTCGAAATTCTTGAACAAAATGTATATCTTTTATCATTTAAATATAAGCATAAATATATATATATATATATATATATATATAAATAAATAAAAAGATTTTTTACCCATCGGCTAGAGAAGATTTATATAAATGTATATAAAGAAAAATATAAATTTTAAAATTTATTAATATAAGATAAACACAATTTTTTTCCTTTTTAATTATTGAAAATAGATTATTAATATAAATAAACAAAGATCCCGTGATTTGTTGTTAAATATAAATATGATATCAGTTGCCTAATTATTTGCTTTTTAATTATAATTTCGTTTTTTTGTTATTTGTATGATATATATATATATATATATATGTATTAAGACTAATGGCAAAATCTGTAAATAGTCTAGTAAAATTTGGGTAAAAATTTAAATGGGTGAAAATTCACTCTGAGAGCGACATGTCAGCATGGCAGTTTAGTTAATAACACGTCAAGATAAGGTTTATCTTATAAAGTGCTTCTCTATAAATATATGAGAAATTGTTAAAAATGCCCATTTTTCAATACCCTTTTTCAAAAATGCCCCCTTTGAAAGTCCATTTTTAAGTTTGCCCTCTTTTAATTTTTAATGACCATTTTACCCTTATTTGAAACAAAATTAGGTCCACAAAATACAAAATATTTTTTGGCAGGAAAAGTGATCCCGCAATTTTCCCGCCAAAACACTTGTAAAAAAACTTTAAAATACCTTGTAAAATTTTCCCGTAAAAATTTTTCCCGCCAAAAAATTTTCCCGCCAAAAATTTTTTTTTGCGGGAAAAGTGATTCCGCAATTTTTTTGGCGAAATTTTTTTGGCGGGAAAAATTTACAAGGTATTTTAAAGGTTTTACGAAGTATTTACAAGTGTTTTGTAAGGTTTTACAATGTATTTTAAAAGGTTTTACAAGGTACTTATAAAGTTTTATAAGGAATTTATAACTTGTAAAAAACTTGTAAAACCTTATAAAAAACTTGTAAAATCTTATAACTTGTAAAACCTTATAAAATAGCTTGTAAAATCTTATAATATCTTATAAATACCTTATAAATACGTTGTAAAACCTTTTAAAATACATTGTAAAACCTTATAAATACCCTGTAAAAAACCTTTAAAATACCTTGTAAATATTTCCCGCCAAAAATTTTCCCGCCAAAAATTTTACGCCAAAAAAATTACGGAATCACTTTTCCCGCAAAAAAATTTTTTTGGCGGGAAAATTTTTTGGCGGGAAAAAATTTTACGGGAAAATTTTACAAGGTATTTTAAAGGTTTTTTACAAGTGTTTTGGCGGGAAAAATTGAGGGATCACTTTTTCCGCCAAAAAATATTTTGTATTTTGTGGACCTAATTTTGTTATATTTCCTTATATATTTGTGATATCTTTTATTAAAAGAAGGGTAATTTAGTCATTTTGTACATAAAAAGGGGTATTTTTAAAAATGGACAGCCAAAGGGGGCATTTTTGAAAAGGGGTATTGAAAAAGGGACATTTTTGTGAGTCTCCCTAAATATATAAGGGATATATATATATTATTTAAAAATTTTTAAAGAATATTCACTCTGTTTCAAGAGTACATAGTGGTTATGTTTAGTTTTATTATATGCTTTCAAACATAACACATGAAATTAAATGGAGTATCTTCCAAATCATTAGGTCTCCCAGTTGAATTGGTGTCACCATCTTATGTTCATAACTTAATGAAATTTGAATAATAAACATACATGCATATATATATATATATATATATATATATATGATAATTTTATATAACCAGAAAAGATTGGTTCAATTTTCTTTTTATTTAATTTACTAAGTAATTTTATATTGGTTGGAAGTTTTTAGAATTAAGTGTTGACGTTTGTTGTAAGAAAATTTAATTCATTAAAATTGGAGGAAAATAATAAAAGAGAATGTTTTAGACTTAAAAATAATTTATTTTATAATATGAAACTTTGTTAATTTATAGGTCAAAATGGAATTACTTAATTTCTAATTTAAGGTGCATTAAAAATCTAAGCATTTAATCCTCTATATATTCAAAATCTAAGAATTTAGTGACAATGTGCTGATGTGCCTATTTTTTTTTTGTCATCCGAAATTAAATAGCACTCAAAAGAGCTATTTCTGTGGAGTGTTGTTTACATAAGTGCTATGAAGCAGTTCCGTATGAATTATTCGTGCCAGATTATCCGCTTTTACATTAGCACAACGAGATATTAAAGATAGAGAGAAGTTGGAGAACTCTTCCTTGTCGCTCTGAAATTCCTCCAAATACACTGAGAATGCCGGCCACCAATCATACACTTCATCGTACAGAGGAGGGCATCGACTTCTGTATGTAGTGGAGATAGACTTCTACGGAGGTTGGCAGCTTCCATAGTTGGCGGCGCATCATTTGGTGATGCACAAAACCACCCTAAACCAGAAAACTTATCAATGTCTTTCCAAGATCCGTCAACAAAACAACAGTGTCCAGAGAAGTTTGAATCAAGGGGTACATCCCTTATTCGAGACCGAGTTGCAAGTTCCACTGAACCCTGATCTTCACAATGAAGCTCTGCTTGAGCTGTGAGCCACAATTGTACTTCTTTTTCCGCTAACCGTAAAATCTCTAGAGGGTATTTGTCAATACTTCCAAAGAGTTTTTCATTCCTTGCTTTCCAGATATCACAAATAATCCATAGAAAGGTTGATGAGTCCAACTCCGATGATATTCTCCAAAATAAGTTATCCAAATTCGCATAAATAGAATCCGTGGGAAAAATCCCTATAGCTGTAGGAATCTGAGAAAGCGCTCAAATCTGTCGTGATGGATGGCACTGAAAGAGTGTATGATTGATTGTTTCATCTGATGCACCACATCTGGCGCATCCTGTGTAACAATCAATTCTTTTTTTCCTTAAATTCTCTGTAACCGGTACACAAACCGTTAAAATTTACCATAAAAAATGACGTACCCTAGGTGGACATTGTACTTGCCAAGTATAAGATTTTAACTTTTTGATATATGGGCCAATGAAAGATGAGTTGGTTGCCTACTTATCTATCCATGTGGTGTGATATCCCGAGTTAACTGTATATTTGCCGGACTTTTTGAAATGCCACCCCAAAGTATCCTCCTTAGTTGGCGCACCCACCGGAAAGACACTTATTAACTCGATATCTTCTTGGTCAAAGATCACCTTAAGGAGATCAATATTCCAAAAAATCGACCGGCTATCTATAAGCATGTTAACTTTTAAAGATGGGTCAATAGTTAACCCATTACTTTTTGCTGGTCTCGAGAATTGAGCTGGAATCCAGGGATCTTCCCAAACTGAGATAGATGTCCCAGATCCGTCTCTTTTAATAAGTCCTTATTGACCATAGATCTAGCTGAGCATATACTCCGCCACCCATAGGATGGAGAGTAAGAATTTATATTTTGCAAAAGATTGGACTTCCGATAATACCACCCTTTAAGGACCCTCCCGAAGAGAGAGTATGGAACCGTAATCAACCGTCACAACTGTTTTGCTAGTAAAGAACAATTAAAATCGTCTACATTCTGAAAACTTAACCCCCCATCCGATTTACTAGTACACAACTTATCCCAAGCCATCCAATACATACCTCTGGATTCTCCATTAGAACTCCACCAGAAATTGGCGACCACACTTGTAAGTTTAGAAGTGATTGTTTTCGGAAGTCTGAAGCACGACATAACGTAAGTTGTTATTGTTGCAGCTACCGTTTTAATCATGACTTCTTTCCTACCTTTGGATAAAAATTTTGCCGACCATCCATTAATTTTTGTCTGTAATCTGTCTCTAACAAAAGAGAAAATCTTTGTCTTAGAGCCACCAAGACTTTCCGGCAAACCAAGATAAGAGGCCATACCACCAATGTTAGTGATACCCAAGGTAGACTTAATCTCTTCCTTGATATCATCAACTACCTTATGTCCAAACTGGATCGAAGATTTGGAATAATTTATTTGTTGTCCTGATACCGCTTAATATTGTTTTAAGATCCCCAAGATTACCCCACACTGATCTTTGTTAGCCTTACAAAAAAATAAACTATCATCCGCAAATAGTAGATGAGATATCGGTGGGCTTGTTGTTGCTACTTTGATACCCGTAATTAGTTTTTCCCGTTCTGCTTTCCAAATATTCGCAATTAACACCTTCGTACAGAGGATAAATAAATTTGGAGAGAGTGGATCTCCTTGGCGCAATTGTAACGCCCTGACCGCCCGTACCAGTGGGCCCCACGTCCTCTCTCGGACCCATGGGCCAACCCCTGTCCGAGGACTGGTCCGCTACGTCCGAGAGGCATTAAAGACTTGTTTACCGACTCTACAAATCACCACATGATCTTTCCTTGTGTTTTGTCCTCACTCACACAGCACCGATAATCACTTCTCCGAAGATCACCCATCCTGAAATTGCTCCAGCTCAAGCACGCTTAACTGTGGAATTCTCTCAGGATAGTTGACCGAAAAGATAAGTGCACTTTGGTGACATAGGTGGCCAAATAAATTCTTTTAAACCTCTCAGCATGCACCACCATATTCCTGAAATCGGGGTGTTACAATTCACCCCCACTAACAGATCGCAACGTCCTCATTGTTCACCAAGGTCGTCACCCCCGACGGTGTGAGCTTTCTTGACTCCACACACATTCAGGTTCGGCTCTGATACCACTTGTAACGCCCCGACCGCCTCTACCAGTAGGCCCCACGTCCTCTCTCGGGCCCATGGACCCATCCCTATCTGATGGCCGGTCCGCTACATCCGAGAGGCTTTAAAGACTTGTTTACCGACCCTACAAATCAGCACATGATATTTTCCTGTGTTTTGTCCTCACTCGCACAGTTCCGACAATCACTTCGCGGAAGGTCACCCATCTTGAAATTGCTCCAGGACAGTGGACCAAAAAGATAAGTGCACTTTGGTGACATAGTTGGCCAAATCAATTCTTTTAAACCTTTCTGCATGCACCACCATATTCCTGAAACCGGGGTGTTACAGCAATCCCCTCTCTGGTACTATTAATCCTCTAGGTTGTCCATAAAAGAGAACTCTATATTAGACTGTTGTGATGCACCACATTATCCAACTAATCCATTTTTCACAGAACCCAACTGTGCGGATGTGCCTAGTCTATATTTTTTCTCAAACATTTTTTAATTTTATTATTCCTCTTTCTAAACACTTTTAATGCCACTATCCTTATAGGTATGATTCTAAAACTAAAATCGAAACACAATTTCAAATTGAATAAACTTTTTTTTACATTTAATAAACTTACCAAAACTTACATTTGAGATTTTTCAAATATTTAAGTTTATGTATAAAATTTCGTAAAACTTACTATTTCTACTTATTACTCTAAAACCATTAACCAAACACATTTTACTGTATTGAATAAACCTACCATAATTATTGTATTTGGAATTACATATATTCCTTAGGTATTAAATCTCCAAATAGTAAATTATACTTACAAAGTGATATAAATCAAATTTATTATCTTAGAACTACAATGTTTTGATATTTTAATTTTTAATTATTTAAAAATATTTTAAATGGAATCCCACAAAACATTAAAATAATTTCTTTAGATTTTATGGTGCATATTCAAACTATTTGCTTAAAATAATGAAGGAGTTATTTATTTTAAAAGAATAAAATAGCCTGTTCTTCTAGACTCTATATATATATATATGTAAGGTTTTTACAAAATAAAATATGTAAGAAGTAAAATAAAATAGCCTGTTCTTCTAGACTCTTATTTTTTGAAGTTTTTTTTGTAGACTCCTCTCCTCCTAATTGGGCAACCAATCAAGGAGTTATTAATTAAGTAATGTGTGGTTGACAAAAAAAAAAAAAACTTACCAAAGTTAAATATATCAAATTTCTAAATAAGAAAGTATCTATATTTTATGTATATTAAATGCATTGAGTTCTTCTACTGGAAAAGTAAACAATACGAGTGTATTGTTTATGCATTTCAACATCACTAGATTATTATATATATTATAAAATTTTATATTAAAACCAAAAATCTATATGCCCCAACTTAAAATGACGTAAATGCAACTTTATATTATAATATAAATCAATAAAATATTTGAAAATTAGTTTGTTAATCTAAAAGGTTGTGTTATTGTATGGTATGTAGTAGTATTTTAATTTAAAATATTTTAGCATATATTCAAAATTTGGTTTTAACATCTTGAGAGATAAAAACTTTGAATTTTTTTTATGAATCGTTCTATCAAAAAATGGAATCGTTCTACTTTTTCATAACAAAAACCAACTTTTATTTTTAGATTTTGCAACAAAAATACATTTGTCTTTGAAAAATAATTTAACATATATATACTTATGTGCCTATTATTAATTATATATGTAACTTATACATACGTATAATTATAAAGAATTATATGTACTATATATATATATTTGTGTGTGTATATATCTTTATATGATTTTTAATAAAAATTATGAAGTCATAGTTCCATAGTCAAACCAATTCGACTTAAAGACTTGGAAGATTATGTGCTTCGATTTTCGAATTGTGTTTAAAACATACTATAAAACTAAACACAAACACAATATATTTTTAAATGTAATAATTTTTTAATAAAATAATAAATAGATGTTTTATGTTAAATAATATTATTCATAAAATTAAATACATAAAATTTAACTCAACCTTTAAGTAATTTTTCAACATAGTAAAATTTTTAATAATCTTAGAAAATTTATTTTATAATATAAATATAACTATTCATAAATTAAAGAACATAAAATTCGCCGTTCCATGGCACGGGTTCTTACCTAGTGTTCTTGTATAGTTTCTTACATTAATGATAAAGTAATTTTGCTATATTTTCTGATTAAATTGGTTCACCCTTTGTAGTGGGCACACTTTCCTCATATTCACTTCGGCCTCATGCTGGAGAGTAACAAGCAAGCTAAGCTAGCTTGAAAATGTAAGTGCTCTCTTCTATACATCAATCGTTTTAGTTTCACCTTACTTATAAATTTGATTTAGTGTAAATTTACAGAATTTTCACTTTTATCTCTATTGTTTTAATTTAGCGTGGAAGTTAATGATAATAGGTGTTGGAGACTTTGAAGTAATAAGAGCTGAGAAGGATATACATATATATATTGTACGATCTTGGAATCGTATGTATATATAAGTGAAGATATCTATCTTATAAACCATCTGTTATAATTTAGTAAAAGCATCTTATGATTTATGTTTATGGTATTTGTATGGTTCGTCTCACAAGATGTATGAGTTCCTTCAGGATTTTATGAATCTAAAAAAAAAAAAAATGTAATCTACTTCTTGAGAAGGCATGGATTATTGCGAAACTATCTTTTACTTTGAATTTTGAATGAGAAAAATATCATTTAAATCATAAGTTGTACATTTTCGTTGATTTAAAGTATGACCTTTCGACCTGGTGATTAAAATGCTTAATTTTAGGTTTGATTTATAATTAAATCACTAATCCTCGTTGACAAAGCCAATTGAAGCACATCGTTATCTGGATAAACGGATCAATCAGACGATGATATGTGTCCGTTAATTAGCTAAACGACGTCGTTTTCAATATATATAAAAAACTCCTCAAATCGTTAATTAGCTTTCTCGATTTCTAATGTTTTTAATCGTTTTGTGGGTTTTCTTTAGATGAAAACGATGCCGTTTAGCTTATTAACTGACTTGTTTAATGGACACATAACAACGTCTTATTGCTCCGTGTAGCCAATTAAAGTTGTGCCTCAATTGGCTTTGTCAACGAAAATTAGTTATTTTAACTTAAAGTCAACCTAAAGTAAAACGCCCCGACCGCCATCTCTCTTAATGGACCCCACGTCCTATCTTGGCCCGTGGGCCCACCATCTTCCGTTGCACCGGTTCGCTACGTCCGGGAGGTTTTAAAGACTTGTTTACCAACCCTACAAATCACCACATGATCTTTTCCTATGTTTTGTCCTCACTCACACAGTTCCGACAATCACTTCCCGAAAGGTCACCCATCCTTAAATTGCTCCAGCTCAAGCACGCTTAACTGTGGAGTTCTCTCAGGACAGTTGACCAAAAAATAAGTGCATAGTGATGACATAGGTGGCCAAATCAATTCTCTTAAACCTATCCGCATGCATGCACCACCATATTCCTGAAATTGGCGTGTTACAATTCACCCCCACTAACTAACCGCAACGTCCTCGTTGCGCACGAAGACCGTAACCTCCGGCGGTGTGAGCCTTCTTGACTCCACACTCGTCTGGGTTTGGCTCTGATACCACTTGTAACGCCCCGACCCCCATCTCTCTTAATGGGTTCCATGTTCTCTCTCGGCCCGTGGGCCCACTATCTTCCGTTGCGCTGGTTTGCTATGTCCGGAAGGCTTTAAATACTTGTTTATCAACCCTACAAATCACCACATGATCTTTCCCTGTATTTTTTCTTCACTCACACAGTTCCGACAATCCCTTTCAGGAAGATCATCCATCCTGAAATTGCTCCAGCTCAAGCACGCTTAATTGTGGACTTCTCCCAGGACAGTTGACCAAAAAGATAAGTGCACTTTGGTGACGTATGTGGCCAAATCAATTTTTTTAAACCTTTCTGCATGCACCACCATATTCCTGAAATCAGCGTGTTACATAAAGTTAACCATTTTAATCACCAGGTACAAAGTTCATATTTTAAACCAACGAAATGGACAACTAATGATTTAAATGACATTTTTCTCAGTTCAATCCACAATCTATTTGATTTGGCGAGAAAGAAATAGACGACGCCATGGGGAACAACCAACTTCTGCAGCAAATTTAATCAAACATATTAATGCTACAGTTCGGAATCGGCTATCAACGCTCTCACAACAGAGCAATGGAAAATTAGCTGAAGCTCTACATGAATGGTTTGCAAAGAGGCGCTTATAGGACTGCATATTTGAAACTCTTTTGATTTTCCAAGTACAGTTTTGGTTTAGTTCAAAGTCAAATTTCAGATTTTCTTGTCAAAGATGCATATAGTGTAACAAAGGTTTTTTGATGAATAAAATTTTACATTCATTCAAAAAAAAAAAAAAAATACTACCGTTAGTACTATTTTTCTAATTCCACTATTCCCGAGTTTGCTTTTTGTTTATCAAGAATACCTTCGATTTTATCATTGAAAAAAGAAAACCATTTCTTCATTTGATCTTTACCATGCCATTTAAACGTGTTATTTCCTTGTTCAATAATCAGATGTTCAATCTATTTATATAGAAGAATTCTGTGTACAAAGGAATAAGAAGAAAATATTTTCTGAACATTCTACTGAAACAACACCTAAAATGCTCTGGAGTTACTCAAACAACACTTAAAGGTTGGTGCAAACTCCTGTTCTAAAAATCCCCACATAATCCGATTACTCTTTGCTTAATCGCTAGGCCCACCCTATCCGCCTCGATTAATGACTAATCCCCTAAAGAAATCAGTTATCCGATTACTCTTCACCTAATCCGATAATTATTTCCCGCCTAATCCGATTACTCCCTACCTAATCTTACATATTTCAATTATTTTTAGATTGCAACTACAAACATAGACTAACGCAACAAAATACACAGAAGCATTTAAAAAAAAAAAAAAACCTCAAAAGCTTTTCTTTTGAGCTGCAGCTTATACTTTAGCATTAGCACACAGACTTGGACAAAACAAAACAAAGGAAGTGCACCAGAGAATTTTGAGAAAATGATTAAAAAAAAAAAAAGATGCACTCTACGTCTCTATAGATCTGTTTTGGTCAATATCCTTGAACATTGTGTTAATGGATTCTTTAATTAGGCCTCAGTTATTGTCTTTGACATTGAATTTCGGTTATCTTAATCTATAGTCCATGATTGCTTTTTTAGTCATCTTAATCTATAGTCCATGATTCACTTTCACGTTCACTTGAGGAGTTGCTCATTCATTTACTGGGAGTGCATTGGACCGCGATAAGCTTCTCTTTTCCAATAAAATGTAACTTGGTAAAAGACTTCCACTATTTTTCCATTAAATACTATGGCCTTTAGGCTTTAGCTCTCCTTGGTGATATCAATCAAGTTAGCTCAACCTTGTACCACAGCACTTGCAGGCATGTTTTCTCTTCATGTCGGTATTACATCATTTCTAGATCAGTTACAGAAAATGACATTTAAAGAGGAGATCCAAAAACTGTTCTTATGTAAAGGTTTTGTCCTGATGAATTGTTTCTATTTCTGCAGGGTCTTCTTCCCTCATGACTTGGATTCTGATGCAGATGCTATGTTTTCTTAAGACAAATTTAGCTCAGCGCTCGTCCTTCAACTACCTAAAAACCAAACCGAAACCAAAACTAGTGAGTCTCAAACTCTGGTAGCTTCACAGGTATTGGTGCAAATAATGTTGACAACTCTTCTTTATTCTGTCAAAATAATAAGCACAGCATATATTAGTACAGCAGAAAATCACAAGGAAAGAGAAATGTGAAAGGTGAATAGGTGATAATCAGAGAGTACATATATAGCTATAGTCACTAACGAAGACGTTAAGTCTTTTTCTAAAACCAGAGCAGGTAAAAGAAAAGCAACCATGATCATCATTATTATATGTGATACGACAATAACCAATTCATATATACAAACCATGATCATCTATTTTTTTTTTGTAATTTCCAGGAGACCAAATAAAGAATTACCTTGCAGGACAAGAGCTTAATGAAATAGCCATTAGGTTGTTCTCCGACTTGACCAAGCAAAATTCAAAGTTACGTTTGAACTTGGTTTGCTCTTGTTGGTGCTCACACCAATGGTTTTATCTTACCAGTTCATCTGCTGTCCTCCTGTACCCACGTGGGGTTCAATGTACAAGAAGAAAACAACCATTTGAGTTACTTATTTGATTAAATGTGAAATGATACATGAAAACTTTGACAAACACTATTTTCACTTCAATTAATAACAACACTACCTGCAGGGCTAAGCTTTGGATATCTAATCTAGCAACAAAAACAAAACTCATAAAACACATCTAAGGCCCACGCCACAGAACCAGAGGCTAAAGCCACAATAACCAAGGATCCATGACACAAGCACAAGCATTTCGCTTGTCAAAAGACAATTCATGATCAAACCTTCACGGAAACCATAAAGATGCAAATGAAGTTCAGACCTGACTAATATTCTACCATCAAGAAAGCAAAGACTAACCAAGAAATGGCTGCAATAGATATGATCATATGAAGTCTAGTCTACTAAGAACGAGCCTAGATCAATGGCAAAAAAGCATGAAGCTTTTCAATACTTTTACCAAGCCAAGACAAAACTCTTTACTCCCTAAAGCGTCTAGATTCCAAGTCCAGTTCTAGATTTTGTCTCAATGCTAAATGAATCAGAATATAGATAGCAAAAACTCACATACACATAAATACGAACACTAACATTCACAAACTTTTATCCACACTAGATTCAGCAATAACCTTAAGATGAAGAACATATCAATAAACCCCAAATCGTAAGTATGTTTGTGAACTACTCATTAAGATGATTAATGAAGTGCCGTAACCTAAAACCAATCGACATTGATACACAAGAAACCATTGAATCAAACACCAGAAGATCGATTCGGCCAAAGTCGATACAAAAAATCTACTCGGAACGAGTATAATACGAAGATTTAACTCTTCCAGCATCCTAACACCAAAACAGGAATCTTTTAATCTAAATCAGATTTCAACTATGAAAGAATTTAAATTGACAATGATGAATCAATAAGAGAGTAAGTAACCTGGGAAGCCCTCCAAGGGTCTTCTCTTCCGAGAGTAGTTCTAATTGTTCCCTCAATGTAGCAAGGCTTAGTGAAGCATAGACAGTTGGACGTTTAGCAGAGCAACAGACGAAGCTTCAGGGTGGTTAAGCGGAGGATAACGGCGGTGATAAGTGTGGATATAGGATTCACACTCGATTTTTTGTGGAGAAAAACTCTAAAATCAACAAATGAAAATAAAGATTTGAAAAAGAAAGTGACCAACAAACTAAATAAAGCAAAAGAGTTTTGCAAGAATAAAATAGTAAAAAGCCTTGCAAAATTGTAAAAGAAAAAGTATGTTGTATTGCTTGATCGTAGGAGGTAAAAAGTTGTTCACCCCCAAACACATGCGTTTGAGGTTATTTTATAGATAAAACATGATCAATGCGGTCATTTACTGCTCATAATCGCATTGATCCGCATTAATCATGTAGGTTACAATTTGACCGAAACGGCTTGAATTTGAACTATCTTGGGCTGCGCGTGGATCTTCCGAACTCTTTCTTGTTGACTCCGAACTCCTGCGTCTTGACGCTGCCGCGAACCTCGAACAATATTCTCCTCGCTTCGGCCTTCTTTTATGCGAACTATATGTTGAATAAGAGCGAACTCCGTACTGGTAAAGATCGAGCTCTTTAATAAATTGAATCGAACTTCCGACAGGTCGAGCTCGATTCTCGCAATGAAACATCTAGGAATCCAAGAGGATTATTATGTAATAATGACGTGGACAGGTCCATGTGGATCCTACCGAAGATGTGTGGGATCCGACCCCAACATTTAGCCCCCAAGTCTTGCGAGCTGAGTGCTTGGCTTGGAAGACTTAAGTAAACAGTAATTAATGACTCGAGATCTTTAATATTCCGGAATTATTCCATGTTTTACGCTATTACGCCGATCTCGGATAATCAAATGATTTGATATCCCTGACAACCGTCATCATTAATTTCTTAATTTTATATTAATACCACGGGGAAAACTGTCCCACTTCCCAATATTCTCGAGGCGGTTTTCCATCATACTTTAGGGTTCTAAGAGGTAAAATCACTTTTCCATCTTATCTTCTTTACTTAGAGAACTTTCATTCTCTCTACAGAAGTCATTGTTTCCTTTTGGTAAAAAATCTTTTTTTGTAAAATGTCGAACCTTTCTTCCGAATTTCGTGAATACGAGGCGGATGATCTCGAAGCTCTCATGGGTGAAGGATCCGGACCCCAGATTCAATCCGGAGATGGGTTTGATCTTCATCCCCAGAGTGAATCAACTATCGATTCTCTCAATGATCTTCGTAGATTATGTCTCATCCCCCCTGAGGTTGAGATGGCAGTCCCGGAGCCCTTTGAGTCTCCAGAATCGGGGCGAGAAGGTTACTGTTGTGCCTATGAAATTTATTTCAAAGGGTGCGGCTTATTCTTTCCCCTTCCTGAGGTGCTTCTCGTCTACCTCAATCATCTGGGAATTGCTTTCTCTCAGATGTCGCCCAACATGCTCCGGTGTATTTTGTGTACCCTCACTATTGCGGCGAAGGTGGGCTACTCATTGGGACTTTGCGAACTCCTGGAACTTTTCCAAGCTCGCGAATCCCAAACTTCTGGGTATTATGCCCTTTATCCGAACGCGGATCAGAATCTTATTGACTGCCTGCCTTTAAAGGACACCGCCTGGAGGAAGTTTTGGGTCTTCTTCCGCATAAATAATTTTTCTATTCAGAGTTCTTCCGAACTCCCTCGAATTCACTGGTCATCGAATTTGGGTAGAAATTAGGACTTAACTGAATAATTCCCTTTGTTATTTCAAAACTGCGTTTCAACATTTCTTTGTTTTCTCGCAGGTCCTCAGATTCGACCAGTTCCATCCGTCGATTTTCTCAATTTTTACAAGGCCGTCTTGGAGAGGCCAGTTAATTGGAATTCTTTTACTTTGGAAAGAATTCACGGCGCCGGGTTTTCTGTCAGAATGACACTTACTCGCCCTGTCGACCCTCCTCCTGTTGGGATTGATCTCTCGAGTCTGAATGCCCGAGATAGGAGAAAGATCAAAGAAGCAAACAAGAGGATCAAAGATCAGATTTCTCTAGTTGGGAGAGACAAGAAAAATGCAACTTCCACGGGAGATGACAAGGTCTATCGGAAAACTCTTCTGGTTGACGATGGATCTCTTGAAGGTTCAAAGTCAATGGCGGTTGCTGTAAATAATGCTTCTCCCTCCATCCCAGCAGCAGACAACGTGGTTGCTGCCACCGTTGAGGAGGAAGGCCTTGCAAGTAAAACTTCTCTTATGAAGAAGAAGAAGGCCGAGGAACTTGGACCCCAGCCCCAGGGACGTCCCAAGAACACAAGGAAGGGCAGAGCCGCTCCTTCGAATCTGCCAATTCTTGAACCTGCTGAAGCTCAGGATGCAAATCCTGATTCAGGAACTGTTTTGAAGGAACCGCTGGGTTCAGGGATGCTATCCCCCAGACGCCCCCGAGGCAATACTTCTAGGGTTCGATCGTCCCCGAGCTCGGGACTTGTTGCCAGAGCTTCATCCCAGTTAGGTAACCTTTGATTACCGTTTCGTTATTTGAGATTAGTTGACTTTTTAAGAAGATGAATCCTCACATAACCACCTTTATTCTAGACAAAGAGAAGATTGAGAATATGTTTAGATGCTTTCACACCCGCTTTGGGAAGAAACTTCTGTCCTTTGATTGGTGGAAGCCTGACATCAAGAAGATGTATATCAGCCATTCATTTCACTCCTCTCAGGTGCGACTATTTGCATCCTTAAACAGCCGATTTTGAAAGAAAATATATATATTTTTTTTTGTAAAACAAAGAACTTCTTTTATTAGGCAACTTTGGATGTGAATGGCATTATCAACTTTTACGAAGAGGAGCTCGCCAAAGTTTCCAAGAAAGTTGCTGCCGCTGAAGGAGAGATTAAGAACCTGCAATCTTCCAGTCGGCTTGTGCAGGAGTCTGCGGGCCTCGACTCGGCTCACCAGGAAGAGATCGAGAGACTCAAAAGATCCGGCGAGGAAACAAGGAAAACTTTGATTGAGACAGAGCAAAAGCTAGAGACTGCCCTTGCTGATCATAACTTCGCAAAAGGCGAGATTGAGCTTCTGAGATCAGAGCTTAACAAGGTTAAAGCAGCTGTTGAGGAGCTCGAACGGAAAAATGAGTCTCTTTCCGAACTGAAAGATCGTGATGTTCGCAAAATATCTCATGATGCTCGGAAAGAGGTTAAGGGAGCTGGGCAAAAGTTTCTTCTTGCTGTGCAGGAATTTATCGCTGCAGACAAAGCTTAGAACAAACTCAGCTCTGAACGTGATGAGATGAAAAGCAACCTCGATCTGATCATGGAGATAGAGGAAGGATCAATCAATTTGGCTGAAGAGAAGGAGACAGTGGGCGCTGAGCTCGCCGAGACTGAAGCCAAGCTAGCTAACGCTCCCCAGCCATATTTAAATTTGCAGCAGTTTGCTTCTGAGTTCGCCGATTCCCCTCCACCGACTGAACCAAGTATTGGTCTATCTCAGGATGAGATGCTGTTAACTGGTTCTTATCGTGCTCATTTTAATGAGTTCGGAACCAATGTTGACAGAATCTCCCCGGGACGAGCTTAGGGGCTCTCTGATCAGGGGCTTGTCATCTCCTCAATTATGGGAGATGATGTTAAATCGAGAAACAAAACTCCTCACGATGCTAGCTCGCTTAACCCTGAAGTGGTTCTCGCGACTCAAGACGTTGACGTTGGGGGTGCTCTTGTCTCAAGTCAAGTAAGAGAAGAAGGCGGTTCGCCTATGAATGAATGATGGTGATTGCATTCACCTTATGTGGGGATTGTCCCTTTAATTTTTAAGACATGAAATTCGCTTTGTTGGCCATGGGGCCGCTTATTTCTTTTCCAAATTTTCTGCCCAAGGGGGCTTCTATTACTGTTTTGAATAATTTGCTTAAGGGGGTTTTCGATTAAAATTTCTTTAGGAAGAAATATTTAATCTTGGTGGAAACCATCGATTTTACCTGGAGGGTTTGCAAAATCCTCCTAATCGAAGTGGTTCAGGATTATAGGAGAGATAGGCTGAACAGACCTACTTGCCTTTTTTAAAGAAAAAACATTGGAATTTTTCCTCGGTCTCTCGGTTGCGAGGTTATAGCTCGGCTTACAAGAACACTTTGCGATACTTCAAATGTGTTCGAGGGAAATCTCTAGTGAGAACTGTTTGCTTTCCCTAAGAGATAAAAAAGGTGTGATACCATTTATTGATTGTCTTCGACTTCCGAGTTCGAAATTAAGTTCGCCTACTAGGTGTTAAGTGATACTTGAATAACCTATATTTCGTAGGTCTTGTTTGTGCATGTACACGAAAATCGAGAGGTCATAACAGTCAGATCAATAGATTGACGTTTAACTTTCTTTTTCAATAAATACTCGAGTGAGTGCCCTTACATATTTTTTCTATATAAGGAGAGTTGGATTTTGTAAATCTTCTTTTTGGATCTACGATGACATCTCCCCAAGGCGAACCTTCTGGTCCTAATTTACCACGACTCCCTTCAAGCGAATCTCTTTTCCCGACAGGGGATGGATTCACTCCACAAGGGGTGGCTACTCCTTGTTTTCTTTCTTCCCTGTCTAGGGAAGAACAGATCGAGTGCCATGAATTCATGGAGCAGGTTTGAACCAAGTACCAATGGTTTCAAGGTTTTACTTGATAGATTCGTAATGTATATGTTCTTTGCAGATCACGGAAAGATACGTTTTCCTCTGCTCCGGAAGACAACGCCTCGGAATGAAACGCCGTAACCTCAAGGACCGGATTGCTAGAACAGAAAGGAAGATCCGACGTTTGGAGTCGGACGTTCATAACAGGGAGAGGAGGGGATTTGATTCTATCGCGCGCATTCCCGGCTGTCTTCGAGAACATATCAGGTTCCTGAAGAAGCATTGGGATATCTATCAAAGGAGCCTCGAACCCGACGAACGCGAAGACGGTTCGCCATCAGACGAAGTTCCTCCTGCGAACCCCCCTCCTTAGTTTTTTTTTTTATTATGTAAAAAACTATTGGGCTAGAGGCCCAACAATATTAATTATATTCCCCTTTTGCTTTAAATTTGCCGATTAACTCATCATATTTAATGCGTTTAATCTAGGGAATATAATTAGCAATTAACTCGATTACATTTTCCATGAAAGTTGTAATTTCAGATTTGAGAAATCGTCAATTAATCCTCTTAAATTCAATCGGATAAATCTTCGAGTATAAATTGGGTGTAGTTTATCATTAAATTTCAACAACAATTCTACAAAAATGTTCAAGGGAGGTAATTCATCAGAGAATCCTTCAGACTTGTTCAAAGTGATGAGTGTTGATCCTTCGAGGACGTCGGACATCGAGCTTATAAAAGCAGGAGAGTCTGGCGAACCAAAAGATTCACAAATATTGAATAAGGGAACTAGCATTCAGGTTCCGATCGTTTTAATCGAGAGATTGTCGCCTCAAGATCATGTTAAGGCTGAGGAGTTTATCAATAAGGTATTTTCCATCTTAGTGATTAACTTCTTTTTGTTATTGCTAAACGTAGCGTTTTATTTTCTTCAGCTTATCACTCGGCATGACGAGCTCGAAGATGAGAAGAAAAAGATTAGGAAACGGATAATGGAGCTAGAGAAGCATCGCCTCGATATATCTCGCGAGCTTCATCGCCTCGAAGTCCATCCTTCCGATTGGATCGAACTAGGACTTCAGGAGTACGGAAACATGCCAGGTTGAATTATTAGCATCATTGACCTCGCAGGTCAAGGAGCAGAGCTGTTCCGTAATTCAAGACCCTTCTAGATCCGGTCTTAGCTTAGCAAGAAATATTTATTTATACATTGTTCGCAACGTATCTTTATATTCATGCTCGAATATCGAATTTATAAAAACAGGATTCCATGACTGGAATAATGTTTTTATTTTTATGTTATAGCTGGACTCATGACTAGTGAGCTGCCTACGTACCCAGATTAGGATCAAGCCAAATCGTAGTTCGAATTTGTTTGCTTTAGCAATAGAACTTTTTCAAGTTGATTATGTTCCAAGGCCTTTGAACGGGATTTCCACCAAGGTCTTGTGAACGGTATACACCGTTTCGGATTTTTTCAGTGATTTGATAAGGGCCTTTCCAGTTAATACCGAGTTTTCCAGCTCCTTCTTCTTTTGTGTTATCGAACACTCGTCTTAAAACAAAGTCTCCTACATTTAAAGGTCTGTTTTTCAACTTTGAGTTATAGTATCGAGCGGTCAACTGTTGATAATTCTGAAGTCGAATAAGGGATTGGTCTTGCCTTTCATCGATTGTATCGAGAACGTCTTCTAATAATTTAGAATTCGATTCCTTGTTAAGTGGAGCTTCGCTTCGGCGCAAACCTAGAACATTCAGCTCGGCTGGGACTACGGCTTCCATCCCATAAACTAATGAGAATGGAGTTTCACCCGTTCCTCGCCTTGGGGTTGTTCGATAAGCCCACAACACAGGTTGCAGCTCGTCATACTATCCACCTTTTCGAGCACTCAAGCATTTTTTAAGATTGCTGAGAATGGTTTTATTGGAGGCTTCCGCTTGTCCATTTCCTTGAGGATACCTCGGCGTTGAGTAGCTATGTTTTATTCCCCAAGCGGAACAAAAATCTTCAAAATCATTTGAAATGAATTGAGGACCATTGTCCGTTACTATTTCGTAAGGAATTCCATAGCGACAAATAATGTGTTTCACTACAAGAAAGCAACGCAATTTCCGACGGAGTTTTAGACGGAAAAAAATCCGTCGGAAATTTCCGACGGATTTCAGAGCAATTTGCGAGAACAAAACAATTTCTCGGAAATCAAAAGGAAATTTCCGAGGAAAATACGGCCGTCGGAAATTCGTCGGAAATTATGTGGTTTTTCGACGGAATTTCGAGTGATTTTCGAAAACAAACTAGTTCCTCGGAAAGCGGTCAAAAAATTCCAAAGAATCTACGTCCGTCGGAAATCCGTCTAGAAGTTTTTCAATTTCCGAGGACTTTCCGAGGACATTATGACCGTTGTTTTCTGAGAGATTTCCAAGGACACTCGGAGAATATAGCCGTTAAAACGTCGCTGTTGATGTATCCGTTGGAGCAGCCGTTGTAATTTAAAAGTCCTCGGAAATCCCTGGGAAATCCCTCAGAAATTTTGCTTATATATTCCAACGAGTTTACATGTGTAGAAAACAAAACAAAACTATAAACAATACCAACAAAAATGTCTTCTCCATATCCTTATGATTATTTTCGTTCATGGATGGATAAACCGAGATACAATCCTGAGACAGGAAAACTTACAGAAGAGTTCAAAGAAGGGCTTAGGCAATTCATGTTATTCGCATCAAACCAGGACATAACGCTAGAAACAGGTATTATGTTATGTCCTTGTCCAAATTGTCGGAATTATAGAAAACTCGAGGTAGCTTTAGTAAAGAAGCACTTGTTTAAGAATGGATTTATGCCGGGTTATAAGATATGGTATTCACATGGAGAGAGTGAGTCAATGCTAGATTATGGTAGTACTAGTCAACATTATCTTCCGGATAGTGTAGAGGAACCATCAACGGAAGTAGACGTAGGTACATTTCAGATGGTGAATGATGCGTTTAGGGAAAATGCACCGTCTTTCGCTCAAGATGAAGATAGAGTAGAGCAACCGAATATAGGAGCTAGGAGATTCTTTGATATGTTAGATGCAGCTAATATGTCTTTGTACGATGGTTGTAAGAAGGGTCATTCACCATTATCAGCTGCAACTAGGTTGATGGGCATAAAGACGGATTGGAATTTGGCCGAGGGTTGTGTGGATGCGATTACTGATTTTGTGAAAGAAATTTTGCCCGAAGATAATCTTTCACCAGCTTCGTACTATGAGGTGCAGAAACTTGTAGCTGGACTTGGCTTGCCATATCAAGTGATAGACGTGTGCAGTGATAATTGTATGATTTATTGGAGAGAAGACGAAGGTCGCACTTCATGTCGTTTCTGTCGTAAACCTCGGTATCAGGACACTAGTGGAAGAGTTCCCATACCATATAAGCGGATGTGGTATTTACCGTTAGCAGAGAGGTTGAAGAGGTTGTATCAGTCAGAGCGTACAGCGGGATCAATGAAATGGCATGCAGAACATAGGTCAGACGGTGTAATTGCGCACCCGTCGCATGCAGAAGCATGGAAACATTTTCAATCAGTTTATCCCGACTTTGCAAGTGAGTCAAGAAACGTTTATTTGGGTTTGTCGACAGATGGTTTTAATCCTTTTGGGAAACATGGGAGGCAATATTCATTGTGGCCAGTTATCATGACACCTTATAATTTGCCGCCATCTTTGTGTATGAAACGAGAGTTTCTTTTTCTCACCATTCTTGTTCCCGGTCCAGATCATCCTAAGAAAGCACTTGATGTGTTTCTGCAGCCACTGATATATGAGTTACAAATGTTATGGGAACATGGTGTAGAAGCGTTCGATGTTTCAACCCACCAAAATTTCAACATGCGAGCGGTGCTAATGTGGACTAAAAGCAATTTTCCTGCCTATGGTATGTTATATGGGTGGACAACGCACGGACGGTTATCTTGTCCGCATTGTCAAGATAACACCAACGCGTTTCAGCTAAAACACGGACGGAAGACGTGTTGGTTTGATTGTCACAGAAGATGGCTCCCAGAAGACCATCCTTATCGTTGGAGCACCACATTATTTAAAAAGAACAGACAAGTCTTTGACGGGCCACCTCCTGAGTATTCTGGCGAGGACATATTGAATCAGTTAAGAGATTTTGGTGCTGAGAAGACAACGGTTTGTGGTGGTGCTGGGCACGATATCGTTGATGGATATGGCGATCATCATAACTGGCACAAGATGAGTATTTTCTGGGCATTGCCATATTGGAAGGATCTTTTGTTGCGGCACAATCTAGATGTCATGCATACGGAGAAGAACTTTTTTGATAATCTCATGCACACTGTACTTAATGTTCAAGGAAAGACGAAAGATAATTTGAAGTCTAGACTGGACTTGCCTGATATTTGTTCTCGAAGAAAGCTTCATGTCACTGCAAATGGGAAAGCACCAACCCCTCGATTCCGATTAGATGCAGCTTCCAAGTACGCTTTGAATATCCTAACATGAGTGAGGATGACATTCAAAAACTCAAGCAGACTGAGTTTTGTCATTGGTTGAAATTCTACGTAAGCTTTTACTTAATTATTTTTCCTTAATAATAAATTTTCAATTAGAACTTAGTTAATATTTAAGCATTATAATTAAACTATTTTGTGCAGGTTACAACTATGTCTTCTAGAGGTCAATCAATTCCTACATGGTTAGTGGAGTTCGTTAATGGGCCGTTATATGTTGCGGAAGCATATCCCATGTATTGTACTCGTGGTTACGCTTTTAAAATTCTTCGACCCAAGAAGATTAGGCCGACTTGTGATTATGGTGTATCGGCACAGTCTAGTGATCTTGTATACTATGGTGTCCTCCGCGAAATCTTAGAAGTTCGTTATCCGGGGATGATCAATTTGAGGTGCATCGTATTCTCATGTGATTGGTACGATCCAATTCTGGGACGTGGTGTGAAACATGATGAATTTGGTGCTACAACAATACACATGAGAAAGAGGCTTTGGGAATATGACCCATTCATTGTCGCATCACAAGCCGATCAAGTATGCTACATTAAATATCCACGGGCTACTGATGTTGACGATCCTTGGATCACAGTGACATCAATTAATCCTAGAGGAAGGATTGTTGGGATTTCCGATGATAGTGAACATAACCCTTTGTAGCAAAACATACTAGGTACCATCGGAGCGGTTGACCACTCGCTAGAAGTTGATCTTGTCGTTGATTTCACCATTGATGTAGATGATGAGGTTTTCGATGATTCTGAGGAAGAGATTGGCGAATTTGAGGATGCTACCGATTCGGAAGATTCAGAATACTCATCGGAAGAAGAAGACGAGGAATAAATTATTTAAGTTTCGTATATTATTAGATTTAATTATTAAATTTATTTAAAAACAATTTGAATAATTTATCTCTCAAGAATTTTTATAGTTGTTTAAATTTATTTATAAACAATTTAAATGTTTAAATTCAACATTGTATAAATTGAAAAACGTTTATTCAACGGACATGTTATAGGAAAAATCAAATTTCCTCGGAAGTCCGTCGGTAAATTAATTCCCTTGGAACTCCGTCGATAATTTCTGAGGGCATTCCGAGAGTTTATAAATACGGTCATTTTTTACAGAAAAACTATAAACCTTCGTAAAGTCCTCGGAAATTTCCGACGGATTTCCGAGGAAACCGAAATATCCTCGGATATCCGTCGGAAATTTCCGAGGACTTTCCGAGGGTTTATAGTTTGGATTTGAATATTGTGGATTTGATTCTTCTCAAGTGTAATCTAATAGTATAATTAGCCATATTTGTGAATAAAATTAGATTATAAAGCATTTCAGATCAATAAAATATCAAACTCTAAGAAATCACATCATTTACACTTAAGTGTTTATGAGATGATATGAAAGATATAGGTTATACTTAGAGAAGTCATGTGATTTTTTTAGTAGTTTGCGTTTTTTGCTTTAATATGAAATTCTATTGACAAATATAGATTAATATAGCATTAGACAACACTTAGGATGTATCAAATCTATAAAATTCAAAACAAAACAACGAATCCTGGGAAATTCCTCAGAAATAATTTTGTGTCCTCGGAAATCCGTCTAAAAGTGCTAACGGATTTGCGAGGGATTTTATGTTTCTGACGGATTTCCGTGCCAAAAAAAAACCCGTGTTTTCGATTCTGTATTGTTCTCTTAAGGTTAGCATAAGTGGTCCGTCAATACGACGGTCGAACACGGCAGTCAATAGTACTCGCCGGGGTTTCACAGTTCCTAACAGTGGGTTGAGCAACACAGAGGCAAAGAGGCCCGAATCGCTCCCTTTACCTGGAATATGAACCCTTGCTTGTAAACACGACTGTCGTCTAGACTTAGTCAACACGACCCTCCGCTCGTGATAGCTTTAAGATCGGTAAAACCTTTATTTTGGCCTCGGAATTTCCGTCTGAAATTGTTTTATATATACCAAGGGCCAAATTTTTTTATCCCAGCCGCTTGAGATTCACTTCCCTTTCCCCACCGATCTTCCCCTCTCGCCGCCGTTCATCTCTTTTCCCGCCGTTCATCCCCTTCGCCGTCGCTCCTCCTTGCTTTCACTCCTCCTCCTTGCTTTCTCTCCTCCTCTGTTACAAAATTATGTAAGTTTCAAACTCGTGGTAGCCTCACCAACTCCGCTAATAAACTTTCTCTCTTCTGAAACAGATCTCTCTTCTTTGATTCTTCACTCCAGTTGTTCTTTTAGTTTTTTGGTTGGTAGAATCTGTATATTAGTTAGAAGCTTGTTAGAATTAGGTTTTGGAATCCATAGAATTAGATCTTTGTAGTTCTATATGAGATCTGAGGTGGTAGATGGTTTTCCTCACTGTGAAGATGGTGTTTTGTCAGATTTCGGGTGCCAATTTTCTTCTTTTTCTTCTTCTTTTTTTCTTTTTTTTTTGTTTAAAAATTTTCTTCTTCTCTTTGCAAAGATGGGGTTTTGTCAGAATTAAAGTTGAAGAACAACAGCTCATACTTTTTTGATATTTTCTGATTTCTGTGGGGCTTTTTGGTGTTAGGATTTGTATTTCTATTGCAACATGTTGATGGCCTAAAGAGATACTGAACACTTGAACCCTAAGTATAGCTATAGGGTAGATATGGGTTTTGATTTGAAGCTTTTGACTCTAATTAGTTTGATGATTTTGATAAGAATTAGTTATAAGCTTGTTAATTTTAAAATAGGTTTCTTAACAAATTTGATAGATAGATTTTCAATTTTAATTTTGTAATAATTCTGAAAACGTTTTCTTCAAATGTGTAATAAGAAAAAATTCATTAGTGATGGATTACGTATTAATTTTCTATTTTAAGGTTAGACTTTTAAGTTTTCTTTATTTATATGGTTTGTAACAAATTTATAATTTTGTAAATGTAGGTCTTATGCGGAGTTCCATGGGACGTCATCTAACCGATCACGGAGGTCACCAATTAGCTCGGATACACCATCTCTATCGTGTACTAATGTCCCCGAGACGGCGAATTCTGCTCCTCAAGCAGTGATGACGATAGAGGATTTCGTTAGTCAACCGGGACGGCAACATATCCCGAGGCTCCACCCGAAAGAAGAAAATGGAGCAACTTGGTAAGAATATTTATTTCATCTATTTACATATAATTGTGAAATTTGGTATTTAACTAATTCTTATTTTACATGTTTTTAGGTTTAACCTAGAAAATGGCATCACAAAATCCATTCTTAGGATTTTCAAGACGCAACTCGGTAAACCTTTTCCAACGTACGGGGACGTGGATCCAGACACCAAATTGACTTGGTTCAAGTCTTTTGCGGTAAATTATTATTTTTGTATTAGTTAGTATTACATTTAATAATTAATTGATAGATTAACTATAATTGAATTTCTTTTCACTTGTAGCAAGATTTCAATTGGGAACCCGGTCTTAGTAAGAGAGTGCGTCTCGAGTTTGACATTCAAGTCAACACAACCTATGGAAATCACATGTACTCGTGGAAGCAAAAGTGGAAGAATGGAAAGGAGAAGCCAAAGGATTTAGAGGAAGGAGTTTGGAGAGGTTTTATTCGCTATTGGAGTATGGAGAAAACAAAAGCTACTTCCACGCAAAACTCGAAGAATCGTAAGAGCCAACGTGGTGGGAAGGGAATGGCGACCCACAATTCGGGTTCAATGTCCTTTAAAAGGCATGAAAGAAAGATGGTAAATTTCTAAATATTACTTCAGATTTCTAACTTTTTAATGTTTTTAGATTAATATCTTTTCTTTTCATGTAGGCTATCAAGAATGGAGTTCAACCGGATTGGCTACAAGTGATGGAAGAAACCCACACTAGCAAGAAAACCGGACAGATTCAAGACCTTGTTATCGAAGAGCGGATCGAGAGGATTAAGTTGCGAAAGGTGGATCGGGAGACGCAACTATCCCAAGATGGCTCAACGTCTTCAACCGGTATACCCCGTGAGGAAATCAACCTATTGTGTATCGAAGTATATTTGAATAACTTTTTAGTTTTTTGATTAATTTATTTCAAATTCTTATATATTTATTACTTTTATTATTACTTAGGAGATTCCCTTAACCAAGGGCCGCCGACCCGATTTAGGAAGCCTTGTGTCCAAGGACGGGAGTGTCTCTTCGGTAATTCCTCGTGACACCGAACTTGTTCAACAAGTTGAAGATCTTAACCGTGTCATTAAAGAAAAAGACACGGTGGTCGAAGAATTGAAGCAACAAAATGTCGAGATTAAGGAAAAGTTCGCCGAGACCCAAGTGACACTCACCAATCTTCAAACATTCTTGGCGTCTCAATTTCCGGGACAGTTCCCTCCACCATGATTTGTTCTTTTCTTTTTTTGAACATTTTCTTCTTTTTTTTTTGTCAACTAACATTTTCTGTTTATGTAAAATATTTGTGGTTTATTTTGGATAATTTAGTAATTTTGGAATTGTTTTTTTTTTAGATTATTATCTAAATTTAATTACAGAATTAATAATTGAAGTATCTAAAAAATATTTGTATTAAATAACACAGACCCAAGTTCCTGAGAAATAAAATATTGTCGGAATTCCTTCGGAAACATACAATCCTCGGAAGGCCGTCGGAAAAAATCAATCCTCGCAAATCCGTCGGACACTACAATCCTCAGAAATCCGTCGGCAAATTTCCGAGGAATTTTTCCATCGAAAGTCCTCAGAAACGATAATCCTCGGAATTCCGTCGGAAACTTTCTGAGGAATTTCTCTATCGAAAACTCCACGGGAACTTGTCTCTCTCGGAATACCGTAGGAAACAATTAACGCTCGGAATTCCGTCGGAAATTAGCTTCCTCGGAAATCCGTCGGAAATTTCTGAGGACTTTTCGACGGATCTTGATTTCCGACCAAGGCTTACCGACGACAAAAATCCGTCGGGAAACCGTCTGAAACCCCTCTTTCCGAGGGTTTACTGACGGATTGGTCCCTGGGAAATAGGTTGTTTTCTTGTAGTGTTTCCACAAGAATGTCTTTACTACGGAATCTTGTATGCTTATATAAGCTTCAGCTTTAATCCATTTGGAAAAATAGTCCGTTAGAACTAATAAGTATTGGACGCCTCGTGTTGAACGATGCATCGGACCGATTATATCCATTGACCACCTCATGAAAGGGTATGGAGCGGATATATGTGACAGAATTTCAGATGGCTGGTGAATAAGAGGAGCGTGCATCTGACACTTTTTACACCGTTTGGCGTAATCAATGCAGTCTGAAATCATAGTTGGCCAGAAATATCCTAACCGTTTGATTTTGAAAGCCATTGCTCGTCCCGAAGAATGATTACCACAAAGTCCTTCGTGGACCTCGCTTGTCACTATTTCAACTTCGGGTCCAAAAATACATAAAAGATAAGGATCACTAACGCCTCGCTTGTACAATGACTCTTTAATTATACAATACTTAGCGCTGATGATTTTTAATTTGCGAGCTTGCCATTTGTTAGATGGTAGTTCTCCATTAAGAATGAAATTTTTGATGGGTACCCTCCAGTCAGCCCCCCAATCATTAGCGGAAGTATTATCCTTGAGTATAAACTTCCTTGGTTTGGGTTCGGAAGGAATATCAGGATCTTCGATTGTCTCCTGAACCTCTACATCACCTGGAAGTGACTGTTCGGTTCTAGACGGTTCTTTAATGGGAACCTCTTGATCCTTTAACTTTCTTTTTGACTTTCTTTTAGGAAGTTCCAATGGTGGAGTAAGTTCGTCATCTTGAGACTTTATCCGTGATCTGGTGATGACAAGTGAACTATTTCCGGAACTTTGTTTTGGAGTTTCGATGTATTCGGCCTCCAAAATTTTATCGTTTTCTGTTTCTTCAACTGAACTTCGCGAAGAAATACATTCAACTGGGATAACTCGTTTGAGTTCAGGATCTGAGGTAGAAGCTAGGGCCGCTAAAGCGTCTGCCGAAGTGTTTTTTCCTCTAGGTATTCGAACTAACTCGAATTCTTTTAATTTTTTGGCTAATTTTTTGACAGCCGAAAGATAAGCTTCCATTCGAGGAGCCTTAGCTTCGTAATCTCCAGCAAACTGGTTTACAACTAGCTGAGAATCACAATAAGCTATTATTTTTTCTGCTCCAATCGCAAGAGCAAGCCGAAGTCCTACTAAAAGAGCTTCGTATTCTGCTTCATTGTTCGAAGCTGGAAACATTAATCGAAATGATTGCTCGATTATTTCCTTCGTCGGAGTTTCGAGCCTAATGCCGATTTCGGATCCTTGTTTAGAAGAAGATCCATCTACATGTAATTTCCATGTAGAGTCCGTTTCAACAAAGATTCCATCATCTAATGGTAGTTCGGTTAGAAAATCAGCCAAAACTTGTGCTTTTGCGCTAGTTTGACTTTTGTATTCTATATCGTACTCACTGAGTTCGATTGCCCACTTCGCTAACCTACTGGACTGACTTGGCCCGTGAAGAATTGAGCGAAGCGGATGGGAAGTTAGTACTTCTATAGGATGAGATTGGAAATAAGTTCTGAGTTTTCTAGCAGATATGACCACTGTTAAAGCTAATTTCTCCATCATGGTATATCTCGTTTCTGGACTAGTAAGAGATTTACTTATGTAGAAAATTGGCTTTTGCTCACCTCGGTCCTCTCGAACTAAAACCCCACTTACGGAATGGTTAGAAACGGAAATGTAGAGATAAAGTTTCTCATCTAATTCAGGTTTTGAGAGAATCGGCGGTGTTGTCAGATAAGTTTTGAGTTGACCAAATGCTGCTTCGCATTGATCATCCCACCAAAATTTTTTGTTCCATTTCAAAATTTGATAAAAGGGGAGACATTTATCGGTAGACTTCGATATGAAACTATTTAATGCAGCAATTCTGCCTGTCAATCGTTGGACCTCCTTTATGTTTCTTGGCGAAGGCATAGTAAGGAAAGCGTTAATCTGATTAGGATTTGCTTATATTCCTCTTTCCGTGACTATATAGCCTAGGAATTCTCCGGAAGGCACACCAAAAGAACATTTGGCAGGATTTAAATTCATTCTGAAATCATTCCGAATTTTGAAACACTGCTCAAGATGAGTGATGTGCTCAGATTTCTTAAGAGATTTCACGAGCATATCATCAATATACACTTCCATCGTTTTGCCCAAATGTTCTGAAAACATTTTGTTAACTAAACGTTGGTATGTTGCACCGGCATATTTTAGACCAAATGGCATAACTTTGTAACAATAAATTCCTCTATCTATTATGAAGGATGTTTTCTCTTCATCTTCGGGATTCATCATGATCTGATTGTATCCAGAGAATGCATCCATAAATGTTAAGAGTTCGTTTCCGGCTGTCGACTCAACGAGCCGATCGACACATACTCTCCACTTTCCGTTTTTCTTTTTGACTACGACGGGGTTTGCTAACCAGTCCGGGTATTTTACTTCTCTGATGGAACCAATTTTCAAAAGCTTATCAACTTCGTCATTGACCGCTTGAGCTCGGTCTAGACCAAGTTTTCTTCTTTTTTGTTTTATTGGTTTAAAACTGGGATCGACGTTTAAATCATGGGTAATGATACTTTTATCGATTCCAGGCATATCTTTCGCCGGCCAGGCAAAAGTATGCTTATTTTCTTTTAGAAATGTTACCAACTGATCTTTGATTTCTGAATCTAAAGTGGTACCGATTTTTACTTTTCGATCTGGAAATTCAGAATCAATTTCAACTTCTATGGTAACTTCACTCGAATTAAGACCACTTAGGTAACGCGAGGCGCCCTCTTGCTTCGTGTTTATCATTTATTGCTATTTGAGCTTTAAACGATGTCCCATGAGGTAGCAAGATCGCGACGTTTCCTGATCTCCTCGAATGGTTCCGATTCCTAGAGGATTCGGAAATTGCACACATTGATGATAAGTTGAAGGTATAGCCTCCATTTAGTAAATCCACGGAGTTCCGAGAATTATGTTTTAAGCGGCCGGTCGGTCGAAAACAATGAATTCTACAATTCTTTGGAACCCCTGCGGCGAGCACTGGTAGTTTTATGTTTCCCAAAGACATAGATGTGTCACTCGTGAAAGCTACTAATAGTGTCAGTGGACCGATAATGTCAGCCTTACTGATTCCCATTCTTTGGAAAGTGCTTAGAAATATGAGATCTACCGAGCTTCCAGTATCAATTAGACACCTAGTTACTTCGAAGTTCGCAACATCTAAAGTTATCACAAGAGCATCGTCATGAGGTTCTGTTAATCCTTGAGTGTCCGAATTATCAAAAGAGATAGAAGGTGTCTGTTCATTTGACTGGAAACCCACAGCGGTTTGAATTGCTGCTGATTTCTTGTGCCTTTTGATTGATCTGATCGAATCTCTGCATAATTTGGATCCTCCCATTATAACATCGATCCTTTTCTTAAGAGTGTTCGGAGTTCCGGGCCCATTGGGATTATGTTTCTTTTCAGGAAGATTGGACGCTTCGGAATCTTCTTCTTCTTTATGATAAGATTCCACAAACTCCTCGATATTGAAATTAGCGAGTTCTCCAGCCGCCCACAGTTCGGTGAGGTGCTTTTTGAGTACGCTGCAATCTTTGGTGGAATGCCCATTTACTCTATGAATATCACAATAGGCATTCTCATCTCTAGCCCAGGTCTTAGAAGAATTGTATCTTCCTTTGTTTGGGGAGGGTTTTCCTACGGCATTAGTAGCATGATTAATTCCGAACCGTTTTTGATCTTTTGGTTCGAATATTTTAGTTGGATTTCCAACGACCAATTTTGCTGGCCGATGCTTTTTAGCGAGGCTAAGCTTTTCTTCTTCTGCCTCCATCCAATTAGTAGCTCTGAATAAAGCATCTTGGATAGTGCTCGGACGATTGACGATGATTTCTTCCCGAAATCGAGATTCATGCCAAAGTCCGTTCCTTAAAGCAGAAAGGGCAGCAGCGTACGATACCCCAGGAATTTTGGCTATCACTTCTTTGAATTTAGCGATATATTTGCGAAGTGGTTCGTTCTGACCTTGGGTTAAATTCCATAGATCTGCATCAGAGGTTGCCTTTTCCATAAACATGGAATAGTGTTTTAGGAATGCGGAGGACAATTCCTTAAAACTATCAATAGATTCAGGCTCCAACTGAGTGAACCATAATAAAGCCGATCCGGATAGATTCTCAGAGAATAGTTTGCAATATCCGGCCTCTTCTTCGTCTGGTTCTAGATTAATTCTGCCAGCAGCGATCTGAAAAGCAGCGAGGTGATTTTTAGGATCACCTTTACCGTTGTAAGTTGGTAATTTGACCTTTCGAGAATCTTTGATCCGAAGGTTCGAGATTCTCGAAGTGAAGGGTGTTCGTCGAGTTTCTTCAATTACTCGATCGATCTCAGGTGTCGAACTGGTCGCCTGATGAAACTTCGACTTCATCTCATCAAGCGCTTGACGAACTTTGACAAAATCATCGGAAAGGATGACATCAGGTTCTTCCATAAGGAGTCCTTTGTCAATAGCAGTATTGCCTTGATTTTGGGGATTTTCATCCCCGGTTGGATTAGACCCATCTCCTACGGTTGCCTGATTGCTAGTACTAGCAGGATGGCCTGTAGGAGGAGTTTGAGTGCTCCCGGATCTGTTTTGTGTGGGAGTTTGGAATAGCCTGCGCTGATACGCTGTCGTTTGCGCTGAGGACAAATTATCTAAATGGCTTGAAACAACGTTCTGCGCGTTTGAAAAATTTGTTTGAGTATTTTGAACACTCGTTAGAGTTTGCTCGATTGTGTTTAACCTTTCACCAAAAGTGGCGTTGGCACTAGCGAGTGTACCCATCTGACTGGTCAGATCGGTGGTTGACTGAGTAAGCAAGGCAATTGCATTGCTCAAAGCTTGCTGATCAGCCATAGTTTCTTGGTTTGAAAAAGAGAGATTTTGAGATTAAAGAGTTTTGCGGTAACTCCCCACAGGCGGCGCCAAAATGTGGATGTAGGATTCACACTCGATTGTCTTTAAGTATTTTTGTGGAGAAAAACTCTAAAATCAGCAAATGAAAATAAGGATTTGAAAAGGAAAGTGACCAAGAAACTAAATAAAGCGAAAGAGTTTGACAAGAATAAAATTGTAAAAGAAAAAGTATGTTGTATTGCTTGATCGTAGGAGGTAAAAAGTTGTTCCCCCTCAAACACATGCGTTTGAGGTTGTTTTTATAGAGAAAACATGATCAATGCGGTCATTTACTGCTCATAATCGCATTGATCCGCATTAATCATGTAGGTTACAATTTGACCGAAACGGCTTGAATTTGAACTATCTTGGGCTTCGCGTGGATCTTCCTAACTCTTTCTTGTTGACTCCGAACTCCTGCGTCTTGACGCTGCCGCGAACCTCGAACAATATTCTCCTCGCTTCGGCCTTCTTTTATGCGAACTATATGTTGAATAAGAGCGAACTCCGTACTGGTAAAGATCGAGCTCTTTAATAAACTGAATTGAACTTCCGACAGGTCGAGCTCGATTTTCGCAATGAAACATCTAATATGTAATAATGACGTGGACAGGTCTAAGTGGATCCTACCGAAGATGTGTGGGATCCGACCCCAACAATAAGGACCAGCAACGGCGAATCTTGGATTGGAATTGAGGTAGAGGGAAGAGAGAGACATCTTTGAAGAGAGAGAGAGAGAAGGGGAAAACGGCTAATTCCCCCTGCACTTAGTTGCTTTATCGGATGCATACATAAAACTTTAACTTGTGTTAGTGCTTCGTTAACGAATGCTGACTGGGATGCCACATCGTACCACAAAACGATGTCGTTTCATTCAATTTCATAAATTAAAAAAATTTGATACCAAATATTACAAATGGACGAATTGAACCCACAACCTTTCGCATAGATACTTGTGTTTAAAACCAACAGAGCCAAGGTAACTTTTGATATTTATTATTCGGAATATATATATATATATATATAATGCAATAAATTAAAAATAACAAAAAAATGTTCATGGAGATGTTCAAGATGCTGTAGACGGAGAATGCTCTTCTTTGAAGATTAGAGCACGAGGAAGATCCAGGAGATGAATTGGATCCGTTGTTTAGATCGATGTTTTCGAAGCGAATCTAGGGATACCGATTTAATTGTAGAGATCGTGAGTCCATACGCGGAAGAAATCGGAGATGAGAGAGTGATTGGGTCTCGAATCTGACGTTGACGAAGAGAATCCATGATGGGTTGGGAAAGGGAAAACGACGGAGTCACGGAGGTGACAAAGGAGGGATGAGCGGAAAGAAAAGGAGTTGAAGCTTGTGAGTGAAAGTGAAGCCGCCAGTAACGCGTTGCGAGGGAGAAGAAGATGTAATTGGAAGAGATCGGATTATATAACAATTACTTAACTTTCCAAACAGATTAATGCGAATGAAATTGAGATCTATCAAACCTGGAAAACAAGCGAGATAGTGAAAGAATCGACTACGGAGATCTCGCAGAGAATGTTGGAAGGAACACTTTTTGCGTCCTCATGGAGACACGTCTTCTCCTCAAGCTTCTCGAAAGCGTCCATGATGATACAACTCTCTCATCCAGATATAAACAAATATTTGTCATGAAGGTTGCTCAAGTGGTATTAAGTTTGGTTAAATGTCATGAAGGTCATGAGATCGAGTCTGGGAATCAACGAATTTTTTTTTGATAAAACGACATCGTTTTGCATTGTAGTCGTTTGTACTCAGTGACATGGCGTCTATTCAGCATATTGTTAACGGAGCACTAACACCGTTTGTCGATTTGATGGTTTTGACCGAATTTGGATAGTTCGTGTAGAAAATTCAAATTTTAATCGAGTTCATGTACTTATAGGCACAAGTCAAAGTTCTACGTATACATCCGATAAAGCAACTAAGTTCAGGGAGAATTAGCCGTTTTCCCGAGAGAGAAGAGAAGAGTTATCAAAGTCTTAGGGTTTACACTGTTCAATTGCTCCGGGTTTGAAAAGCTTTGTTGCAGCCGTCCTCAGTCGCTTCTTTCCGAAACCGTCGCGAAACCAGTGACCTAGCAAAACTTCCGTCAATCGAAATCTATCAAATCCTTATCCACTAACTAGGCCGTTTGAAAAAAATAAATTGAAATTTATGACGACCCTACCCGATATCGCCTTCGCCACCAGAATCGAATCCTTCGAAGATATCGCCGTAACAATCGACGTTGCTTCGACAAAACCAAAAGAGAAAAGTTGTTGATGTGTTTAGTTTTTTTTTTCTTTTCTTTCATTTATAATTTCTAATTTTTTTTTGTTATTTTTAATTCAAAATGGCAAACAAGTAAATAAAATAGTTAGAGAGGCTTAAAAGACATTTGACAACTTTTAAGTGTTGTTTAAGTAAGATCTCTCTCCATAGGTGCTATCAAAATAATTAAGTCACTTTTGAGTGACTCAAACAATACCTAAGAGGGCGTTTATTACTGATATGTGTCGTACGATTTATTGATCGTTAAAGGTAGAATTGCCCCTCGTTAGATGTTGTGTGAGGAACGTATCATCACCACGAGGGTCTGACATTTCGATCAAACAACCGGAATCTGGGACCTCATCAAAAACCTCTGCAGCACGCTTCAACCGAATACCAGGCATGGCTGAATCGCACAACCCCTCAAAGCTAATACCAATTGGCCAGCCACTCTATGAATTTGACAGCATATACGCCACAATCTCATGTTTTATAGTTTTATGGAGCTGTTTTTATCCTGTAAATAGAGAAGGCTGCAGCACAAAGTTTTTTGCTCTCTTCCACAGGTGACATATCTTTAATCAATGCAGGTATCATCCTAGTGAATTGTTTGCAAGCTTCCTGGATTTTCCCATCACTGTTGCAGGAGCAGATGCTATCATACACTTTGATCCTCCGCATGGCTAAATTACCTTCCAAAGCTACCCAATGATCTTTCCCAATGTTGTGAGTAAGGTAAAGAATATTTATATCCTTTACCCACTTCTTGTATGTCTTTCTATTCCTTAGAGATTCCCCATTATACACCTAAATATATTTATTAGAAAATATCCAATTGGACACGGCATCAAACTTGATGTAATCTACACCCCACTTGTTGGGGTCGGATCCCACACATTTTTGGTAGGATCCACTTGGATCTGTCCACGTCATTATTACATAATAATCCTCTTAGAGTTAAAGATATTTTATTATGAGAATCAAGCTTGACCAGTCGAGAGTTCGATTCAGCTTACTAAAAGAGTTCGATCTTTACCAGTACGGAGTTCGCTCTTATTCAACATACAGTTCGCATAGAGAAAGGCCAAAGCGAGGAGAATATTGTTCGAGGTTCGCGGCAGCGTCAAGACGCGGGAGTTCGGAGTCAACAAGAAAGAGTTCGGAAGATCCCCGTGAAGCCCAAGATAGTTCAAATTCAAGCCGTTTCGGTCAAAATGTAACTTACATGATTAATGCGGATCAATGCGATTATGAGCAGTAAATGACTGCATTGATCATGTCTTCTCTATAAAAACAACCTCAAACGCATGTGTTTGGGGGAGATCGAATTATTCATTACTTCTAAGCAATACAGTATATTTTTCTCTCTTTACTATCTTTCGCAAGGCATTTTGTACTTCGTCTTTTTCAATTTTTTCCTCATTTCTTTTCTTGGTTGATTTCCTTTTCAAATTCTCATATTCATTTCCTGATTTTACAAGAGTTTTTCTCCACAAAAATACTTAAAGATAATCGAGTGTGAATCCTACATCCACATTTTGGCGCCGTCTGTGGGGAGTTACCACAAAACTCTTTAATCTCAAAATCTTTCTTTCCCAACCAAGAAACTATGGCTAATCAGCAAGCATTGAGCGATGCAATTGCTTTGCTTACTCAGACAACCACCGATCTGACCAATCAGCTGGGTACACTTGTTACTGCCAACACCACCTTTGGTGAAAGGTTGAACTCAATCGAGCAAACCTTAACAAGTGTTCAAACCACCCAGACGAATTTGTCAAACGCGTAGAACGCTGTTTCAAGCCGTTTAGATAATTTGTCCTCAGCGCGAACAACATCGCGTCAGCGCAGGTTATTCGCGACTCCCGGGATTACTCAAACTCCTCTAGGAGGTCAGCCAGCAAGCACTAGCAATCTGGCAGCCGTGGGGGATGCGACTAACCCAACCGGGGAAGAAATTCCCCAGGGACAGGGAAATCCTCCTGTTGACGACGGATTTTATATAGAAGATCCTGATGTCGCCCTATCGGACGATTTCATCAAAGTTCGCCAAGAGCTTAATGAAATGAAGTCGAAATTTCATCAGGCTACCAGTTCAGCGCCTGAGATCGATCGAGTAATCGAAGAAACTCGTCGAACGCCCTTTACCTCGAGAATCTCAAACCTTCGGATCAAAGATTCTCGAAAGGTTAAATTACCAACTTACGATGGTAAAGGAGATCCTAAAAATCACCTCGCTGCTTTCAGATCGCTGTAGGCAGAGTTGATCTAGAACCAGGCGAGGAAGATGCCGGATTTTGCAAATTACTTTCCGAGAATCTTTCCGGACCGGCTCTGTTATGGTTCACTCAGTTAGAGCCAGAAACTATTGATATTTTTAAGGAATTCTCCTCAGCATTCCTAAAACAATATTCTATGTTCATGGAAAAGGCAACTTCTGATGCGGATCTTTGGAATTTAACCCAAGGTCAGAATGAACCACTTCGCAAATATATTGCTAAATTCAAAGAAGTGATAGCCAAAATTCCTGGGGTATCGCACGCAGCTGCCCTTTCTGCTTTAAGGAACGGACTCTGGCATGAATCCCGATTTCGGGAAGAAATCATCGTCAATCGTCCGAGTACCATCCAAGATGCTTTATTCATAGCTACTAATTGGATGGAGGCAGAAGAAGAAAAGCTTAGCCTCGCTAAAAAGCATCGGCCAGCTAAATTAGTCATTGCGAATCCAACTAAAAGGTTCGAACCAAAAGACCAAAAACGGTTCGGAGTTATCCTGCAGCTAATGCTGTAGGAAAACCCTCTCCAAGCAGAGGAAGATATAATCCTCCTAATACTTGGGTTAGAGATGAAAGTGTCTATTGTGATATTCATAAAGTAAACGGGCACTCCACCAAAGATTGCAGCGTACTCAAAAAGCACCTGACCGAACTGTGGGCAGCTGGAGAGCTCGCTAATTTCAATATCGAGGAATTTGTGGAATCTTACCACAAAGAAAAAGAAGATTCCGAAGCTTCTAATCCTCCGGAAAAGAAACATAAACCCAATGGGCCTAGAACTCCGAACACTGCTAAGAAGAGGATCGATGTTATAATGGGAGGATCCAAATTATGCCGAGATTCGATAAGATCAATCAAAAGGCATAAGAAATCAGCAGCAATTCATACCGTTGTGGGATGAACAACTACCTTCTATCTCCTTTGATAATTCGGACACTCAAGGAATAACAGGACCTCATGATGATGCTCTCGTAATAACTTTAGATGTTGCGAACTTCGAAGTGACGAGGTGTCTAATTGATACTGGAAGCTCGATAGATCTCATATTTCTAAGCACTTTGCAAAGAATGGGAATCAATAAAGCCGACATTACCGGTCCACCAGCACCGTTAGTAGCTTTCACGAGTGACACATCTATGTCTTTGGGAAACATAAAACTACCAGTGCTCGCCGCTGGGGTTCCAAAAATTGTAGAATTCATTGTTTTCGATCGTCCGGCCGCTTACAACATAATTCTCGGAACTCCGTGGATATACCAAATGAAGGCTATACCTTCAACTTATCACCAGTGCGTAAAATTTTCGACTCCTGATTGAATTGGAACCATTCGAGGAGATCAAGAAACATCGCGATCTTGCTATCTAATGGGACATCGTTTAAAGCTCAGATAGCAATTAATGATAAATGCTAAGCAAGAAAACACCTCGCGTTACCCAAGTGGTCTCAGTTCGAATTAGGTTACCACAGAAATTGAAATTGATTCCGAATTTCCAGACCGAAAAGTAAAAATCGGTACTACTTTAGATTCAGAAATCAAAGATCAATTGGTAACATTTCTAAAAGAAAATAAACATACTTTTGCCTGGTCGACGAAAGATACACCTGAAATCGAAAAAAGTATCATTACCCATGATTTAAACGTCGATCCCAGTTTTAAACCAATAAAGCAAAAGAGAAGAAAACTGGGTCCTGACCGAGCTCAAGCAGTCGATGACGAAGTTAAAAGCTTTTGAAAATCGGTTCGATTAGAGAAGTAAAATACCCGGACTGGTTAGCTAACCCCGTGGTAGTCAAAAAGAAAAATGGAAAGTGGAGAGTATCGATTTCACTGACATTAACAAAGCATGTCCAAAAGACAGTTTTCCTCTCCCTCATATCGATCGGCTCGTTGAATCAACAGCCGGAAACAAACTCTTGACATTCATGGATGCATTTTCCGGATATAATCAGATCATGATGAATCCCAAAGATGAAGAGAAAACATCTTTCATAACAGATAGAGGAATCTACTGTTATAAAGTTATGCCATTCGGTCTAAAAAATGCCGGGGCAACATACCAACGTTTAGTTAACAAAATGTTTGCAAAACATTTGGGCAAAACGATGGAAGTTTATATCGATGATATGCTCGTAAAATCTCTTAAGAAATCCGAGCACATCATACATCTTGAGCAATGTTTCAAAATTCTGAATGAATTCGGAATGAAAATAAATCCAGCTAAATGTTCTTTTGGTGTACCTTCTAGAGAATTCCTAGGCTACATAGTTACAGAAAGAGGAATAGAAGCCAATCCTAATCAGATTAACGCTTTCCTCACGATGCCTTCACCAAAAAACATTAAAGAGGTCCAGCGGTTGACGGGCAGAATTGCTTCGTTGAATCGTTTCATTTCGAAATCTACTGATAAATGCCTCCCCTTTTACCAGATTTTAAAAGGGAACAAAAAGTTTCGGTGGGATGATCAATGCGAAGCAGCTTTCGATCAACTCAAAACTTATCTGACAACACCGCCGGTTCTCTCAAAACCTGAGTCAGATGAGAAACTTTATCTTTACATCTCGGTTTCTAATCATTCTGTAAGTGGGGTTTTAGTTCGAGAGGATCGAGGTGATCAGAAGCCGATTTTCTACATAAGTAAATCTCTTACCAGTCCGGAAACGGGATATACCATGATGGAAAAATTAGTTTTAGCGGTAGTCATATCTGCTAGAAAACTCAGACATTATTTCCAATCTCATCCGATAGAAGTTTTAACTTCTCATCCGCTTCGTTCAATTCTTCACGGACCAAGTCAGTCCGGTAGATTGGCGAAATGGGCAATCGAGCTCAGTGAGTACGATATAGAGTACAAAAGTCGAACTAGCGCAAAAGCACAAGTTCTGGCTGATTTTCTTACCGAACTGCCACTAGATGATGGGATCCTTATTGAAACAGACTCTACATGGAAATTACATGTAGACGGTTCATCTTCTAAACAAGGATCCGGAATCGGTATTAGGCTCGAAACTCCAACAAAGGAAATAATCGAACAGTCTTTTCGATTAATGTTTCCGGCTTCGAACAATGAGGCAGAATACGAAGCTCTCATAGCAGGACTTCGGCTTGCTCTTGCAATTGGAGCAGAAAAAATAATAGCTTATTGTGATTCTCAGCTGGTTGTAAACCAATTCGTAGGAGATTACGAAGCTAAAGCTCCTCGAATGGAAGCCTATCTTTCGGCTGTCAAAAAATTAGCCGGAAAGTTCAAAGAATTCGAGTTAGTTCGAATACCTCGAGGAGAAAACACTTCGGCAGACGCCTTAGCTGCCCTAGCTTCTACCTCAGATCCCGAGCTCAAACGAGTTATCCCAGTTGAATGTATTTCTTCGCGAAGTATTTCGGTTGAAGAAACAGAAAACGATAACATTTTGGAGGCCGAGCATATCGAAATTCCAAAATCAAGCTCCGGAAATGAAAATAATTCATTTGTGGTCACCAGATCACGAGTAAAATCTCAAAATGATGAACTTACTTCACCATTGTAACTTCCTAAAAGAAAGCCAAGAAAAAAATTAAAGGATCAAGAGGTTCTCGCTGAAGAACCGTCTCGAACTGAACAGACACCTCCAGGCGATGAAGAGGTTCGGGAGACAATCGAAGATCCTAATATTCCTTCCGAACCCGAACCAAGGAAGTTTTTACTCAAGGACAATACTTCCGCTAATGATTGGGGGGCTGAGTGGTGGATACCCATCAAAAATTTCATTATTAATGGAGAACTACCATCGAACAAATGGCAAGCTCGCAAATTAAAAATCATCAGCGCTAAGTATTGTATAATTAAAGAGTCATTGTACAAGCGAGGCGTCAGTGATCCTTACCTTTTATGTATTTTCGGACCCGAAGTGGAAATAGTGACAAGCGAAGTCCACGAAGGGCTTTGTGGTAGTCATTCTTCGGGACGAGCAATGGCTTTCAAAATCAAACGGTTAGGATATTTCTGGCCAACAATGATTTTCGACTGCATCGATTACGCCAAACGGTGTAAAAAGTGTCAGATGCACGCTCCTCTTATTCACCAGCAATCTGAAATTCTGTCATCTATATCCACTCCATACCCTTTCATGAGGTGGTCAATGGATATAGTTGGTCCACTGCATCGCTCAACGCGAGACGTCCAATACCTATTAGTTCTAACGGACTACTTTTCCAAATGGATCGAAGCAGAAGCCTACGTGAATATACAAGATTCCGTGGTAAAAACATTCTTGTGGAAACACATTATTTGTCACCATGGAATTCCTTACGAAATAGTAACGGACAACGGTCCTCAATTCATTTCAAATGAATTTGAAGATTTTTGTTCCGCTTGGGGAATAAAACTTATTCAACGCCAAGGTATCCTCAAGGAAATGGGCATGCAGAAGCTTCCAATAAAACCATTCTCAGCAATCTTAAAAAGCGTTTGAATGCTCGGAAAGGTGGTTGGTATGACGAGCTGCAACCTGTGTTGTGGGCATATCGAACAACCCCAAGACGAGCAACGGGAGAAACTCCATTTTCATTAGTATATGGGATGGAAGCTGTAGTCCCAGCCGAACTGAATGTTCCTGGTTTACGCCGGAGCGAAGCTCCTCTTAACGAAGAACTAAATTCTAAATTATTAGAAGACGTTCTTGATACAATCGATGAAAGGCGAGATCAATCCCTTATTCGACTTCAAAACTATCAACAATCGACCGCTCGGTACTATAACTCAAAGTTGAAAAACAGACCTTTAAATGTAGGAGACTTTGTTTTAAGATGAGTGTTCGATAACACAAAAGAAGGAGCTGGAAAACTCGGTATTAACTGGGAAGGTCCTTATCAAATCACAGAAAAAGTCTGAAATGGTGTTTACCGTTTACAAGACCTTGACGGAAATCCCGTTCAAAGGCCTTGGAACGTCATCAACTTGAAAAAGTTCTATTGCTAAAGCAAACACAATCGAACTACGATTTGGCTTGATCCTATTTTGGGTACGTAGGCAGCTCGCTAAACACGAGTCCAGCTATAACATAAAAATAAAAATATTATTCCTATCATGGAGTCTTGTTTTTATAAATTCAATATTCGAACATGAATATAAAAATACATTGCGAACGATGTATAGATGAATAAGCTAGAACCAGATCTAGAAGGGTCTTGAGTTACGGAACAACTTTGCTCCTTGACCTGCGAGGTCAACGATGCTCATAATACAACCTGGCATGTTTCCGTACTCCTGAAGTCCTAGTTCGATCCAGTCGGAAGGATGGGTTTCGAGGCGATGAAGCTCGCGAGCAATATCGAGGCGACGCTTCTCTAGTTCCATGATCCTATGCCTAATCTCTTGTTTCTCATTTTCGAGCTCGTCGTGCCGAATGATAAGCTGAAGAAAATGAAATGCTTCGTTTAGCAATAATAAAAAGAGTTAAATCACCAGGTTTAACAATACCTTGGTAATGAACTCCTCGGCCTTGGCACGATCTTGAACCGATAATCTATCAATTAACACGTTTGGAACCTGAATGCTGGTTCCCCAACCTAATGGGCGTGATTCTTCTGGTTCGTCATTAGCTTCCGTTTTTACAAGATTGATGTCTGACGTTTACGGAAGATCATCACTTATCACTTTGAACGAGTCGAAGGGATTCTCTGAGAAATTACCTTCCTCAAACATTTTTGTAGAGTTATTGTTGATTAAATTCAATAACGATCTACATCTTCTTTATATTTAAAATATACTTGACCACATTTAAGAGGGTAAATTGACGATTTCCCAAATCTGAAATTACTACTTTTATTGAAAATGTAATCGAGTTAATTACTAATTATATTCCCAAGATAAACGCATTAAATATGATGAGTTAATCGGCAAATTTAAAGCAAAAAGGGAATTTAATTAATATTGTTGGGCCTCTAGCCCAATAGTTTTTTACATAATAAAAAAAAAAACTAAGAAGGAGGGGGGTTCATAGGAGGAACTTCATCTGATGGCGAACCGTCTTCGCTTTCATCAGGATCGAGGTTCCTTTGGTAGATATCTCAATGCTTCTTCAGGAACCTAATGTGTTCTCGAAGGCAGCCGGGAATACGGGCGATAGAATCAAATCCCCTCCTCTCCCAGTTGTGAACGTCCGACTCCAAATGTCGGATCTTCCTTTCTGTTCTAGCAATCCGATCCTCGAGGATACGGCGTTTCATTCCGAGATGTTGCCTTTCAGAGCAGAGAAAAACGTATCTTTCCGTGATCTGTAAATAACAGATACATTACGAAACTATTAAGTAAAACATTGAAACTATTGGTACTAGGTTCAAACCTGCTCCATGAATTCATGGCACTCGATCTGTTCCTCCCGGGACATGGAAGGAAGAAAACAAGGAATAGCCACCCCTTGTGGAGTGAATCCATCCCACGACGGGAAAAGAAATTCGCTTGAAGGGAATCGTGGTGAGTTAGGACCAGAAGGTTCGCCTTGGGGAGAAGTCATCTTTGATCTAAAAAAGAAGGACTACAAAGTTCTTTATAAAAAAATCTATAGGAAAATTTCCAAAATCCAACTCTCCTTATATAGGAAAAATATGTAAGGTTGCTCACTTGAGTGTTTATTGAAAAAGGAAGTAAAACGTCAATCTATTGATCTGACAGTTATGACCTTTCGATTTTCGTGTACATGCACAAACAAGACCTACGAAATATAGGTTATTCAAGTATCCCTTAAACACCTAGTAGGCGAACTTAATTTCGAACTCGAAATTCGAAGACAATCAATAAATGGTATCACACCTTTTTATCTCTTAGGGAAAGCAAACAGTTCTTACTAGAGATTTCCCTAATCGAACACATTTGAAGTATCTCAAAGTGTTCTTGTAAGCCGAGGTTAGGAGGACTTTGCAAACCCTCCAGGTAAAATCGATGGTTTCCACCAAAATTAAATATTTCTTCCTAAAGAAATTTTAATTAAAAACCCCCTTGGGTAAGTTATTCATAACAGTAATAAAAGCCCCCTTGGGCAGAAAACTCCAAAAAGAAATAAACAGCCCCATGGCCAACAAAGCGAATTTCATGTCTTAAAATTACAAGGGACAATCCCCATAAAAGGTGAATGCAATCACCATCATTCAATCATAGGCGAACCGCCTTCATCTCCTGCTTGATTTGAGACAAGAGCACTTCCGACGTCAGCGTTCTGAGTTGTGGGAACCACCTCAGGATTAAGCGAGCTAGCATCTTGAGGAGGTTGGCTCTTCGATTCAAGGCCGTCTCCCATAATCGAGGAGATGGCAGGATCACGACCAGAGAACCCTTGACCTCGTCCGGAGGAGATTATGTCAACATTGGTTCCGAACTCATTAAAATGAGCGTGAGGAGAACCTGTTAACATTATCTCGTCCAGAGACAAACCAATATTTGGCTCAGTCAATGGAGGGGAATCGGCGAACTCAAAAACAAACTTCTGCAAATTCAAATACGGCTGAGGAGCAGTAGCTAGCTTAGCTTCAGTCTCAGCAAGCTCAGCGCCAACTGTTTCCTTTTCCTCAGCCAAGTTGACCTTTCCGTCCTCTATCTCCTTGATCAGTTCGAGATTGCTCTTCATTTCATCACGCTCGGAGTTAAGTTTGTTCCAAGCTTTATCTGCAGTAATAAATTCCTGCACAGCAAGAAGAAACTTTTGCCCAGCTCCTTTAACCTCTTTCCGAGCATCGTGAGATATCTTGCGAACATCTCAATCTTTGAAGTTCGGAAAGAGATTCATTTTTGCGCTCGAGCTCCTCAGCAGCTGTTTTGACCCTGTCAAGCTCTGATCTCAGAAGCTCAATCTCGCCCTTTGCGAATTAAAATCTTCCTTGTCTCCTCGCCAGATCTCTCGAGTTGTTCGATTTTCTCCTGGCGAGCCGAATCAAGGCCAGCAGTCTCCTGCACGAGCCGGCTGGAAGATTGCAGTTTCTCGATCTCTCCTTCAGCAACAACAGCTTTCTTGGAAACTTTGGCAAGCTCCTCTTCGTAATAGTTGATGATGCCATTCACGTCCAAAGTTACCTAATGAAAGAAGATGCGTTTTAAAAAAAAAAATTCGAAATCAGTTGTTGAAAGGTGCAAATAGTCAAACCTGGGAGGAATGGAATGAATGGCTGACATACATCTTCTTGATATCAGGCTTCCACCACTCAAAGGACGGGAGTTTCTTCCCAAAGCGGGTGTGGAAGCACCTAAACATGTTCCCAATATTCTCTTTATCTAGAATAAAGATAGTTATTTGAGGATTGAGCTTCTTAAGAAGTCGATTGATCTCAAGTAACAGTATGATAATTAAGGGTTACCTGATTGGGATGAAGCTCTGGCAACAAGTCCCGAGCTCGGAGATGATCGAACCCTGGAAGTATTGCCTCGGGGACGTCTAGGGGGTAACATCCCCGAACCCAGCGGCTCCTTTAAAACGATTCCTGAATCAGGATTTACATCCTGAGTTTCAGCAGATTCAGGAACAGGCGGATTCGAAGAAGCGTTCCTGCCCTTCCTTGTGTTTTTGGGACGCCGCTGGAGCAGGTGTTCAAGTTCCTCGGCCTTCCTCTTTTTCATGAGAGAAGAATCACCTATAAGGTATTCTTCCTCAGCGGTGGCAGCGACCACATTGTCTGCTGCTGGGATGGGGGAGGGAGCGTTGTTCACAGCAACCGCCATTGACTTGGAACCTTCAAGAGATCCATCGTCAACAAGGAGAGTTTTCCGGTAGACTTTCTCGTCCACGGTGGAAGTTGCGTTTTTCTTATTTTTCCCGATTAGGGAAATCTAATCTTTAACCTTTTTGTTTGCCTCTTTGATCTTTCTCCTGTCTCGGGCATTCAGACTCGAGAGATCAATCTCAGCAGGAGGAGGGTCAACGGGGCGAGTAAGCAGGAGGAGGGTCAACGGGGCGAGTAAGTGTCATTCTGACAGAAAACCCGGTGCCGTGAATTCTTTCTAGAGTAAAAGAATTCCAATTAACTGGCCTCTCCAAGACGGCCTTGTAAAAATTGAGAAAATCGACGGATGGAACTGGTCGAATCTGAGGACCTGCGAGAAAACAAAGAAATGTTGAAACGCAGTTTGAAATAACAAAGGGAATTTATTCAGTTAAATCCTAATTTCTACCCAAATTCGATGACCAGAGAGTTCGAGGGAGTTCGGAAGAACTCTGAGTAGAAAAATTATTTATGCGGAAGAAGAACCAAAACTTCCTCCAGGCGGTGTCCTTTAAAGGCAGGCCGTCAATAAGATTCCGATCCACGTTCGGATAAAGGGTAAAATACCCAGAAGTTCGAAATTCGCGAGCTTGGAAAAGTTCCAGGAGTTCGCAAAGTCCCAATGAGTAGCCCGCCTTCGCCGCAACAGTGAGGATACACAAAAGATACCGGAGCATGTTGGGCGACATCTGGGAGAAAGCAATTCCCAGATGGTTGAGGTAGACGAGAAACACCTCAGGAAGGGGAAAGAATAAGCCGCACCCTTTGAAATAAATTTCATAGGCACAGCAGTAACCTTCTCGCCCCGACTCCGGAGACTCGAAGGGCTCCGGGAGTACCATCTCAACCTCAGGGGGGATGAGACATAATCTACGAAGATCATTGAGAGAATCGATAGTTGATTCACTCTGGGGGTGAAGATCGAACCCATCTTCGGTTTGAATCTGGGGTGCGGATCCTTCACCCATGAGAGCTTCAAGGTCGTCAGCCTCGTATTCGCGGAATTCGGAAGAAAGGTTCGACATTTTACGGAAGGGATTTTTTACCAGAAAGAAAACAGTGACTTTTGTAATAAGAATGAAGGTTTTCTAGGTAAAGAAGATAAGATGGAAAAGTAATATTACCTCTTAGAATCCTAAATTTTGATGAAAGACCGCCTCCAAAATATTGGGAAGTGGGACGGTTTTCCCTGTAGTATTAATATAAAATTAGAAAATTAATGATGACGGTTGTCAGGGATATCAAATCATTTGATTATCCGAGATTGGCGTAATAGCGCAAAACGTGGAATAATTCCGGAATGTCAAAGATCTCGAATCATTAATTACTGTTTACTTAAGTCTTCCAAGCCGAGCACTCAGCTCGCAAGACTTGGGGGGCTAAATGTTGGGGTCGGATCCCACACATTTTTGGTAGGATCCACTTGGATCTGTCCACGTCATTATTACATATAATCCTCTTGGAGTTAAAGATATTTTATTATGAGAATCAAGCTTGACCAATCGGGAGTTCGATTCAGCTTACTAAAAGAGTTCAATCTTTACCAGTATGGAATTCGCTCTTATTCAACATACAGTTCGCATAGAGAAAGGCCGAAGCGAGGAGAATATTGTTCGAGGTTCGCGGCAGCGTCAAGACGCGTGAGTTCGGAGTCAACAAGAAAGAGTTCGGAAGATCCGCGCGAAGCCCAAGATAGTTCAAATTCAAGCTGTTTCGGTCAAAATGTAACTTACATGATTAATGCGGATCAATGCGATTATAAGCAGTAAATGACCGCATTGATCATGTTTTCTCTATAAAAACAACCTCAAACGCATGTGTTTGGGGGAGATCGAATTATTCATTACTTCTAAGCAATACAGTATATTTTTCTCTCTTTACTATCTTTCGCAAGGCATTTTGTACTTCGTCTTTTTCAATTTTTTCCTCATTTCTTTTCTTAGTTGATTTCCTTTTCAAATTCTCATATTCATTTCCTGATTTTACAAGAGTTTTTCTCCACAAAAATACTTAAAGATAATCGAGTGTGAATCCTACATCCACACCACTGATTCACAAACCAGGGATCAAGAAAAGCAATCCTATCAGTCAAAAATGGAGATAAAGTTTGCAGTGACCTTTTCCGGAGCATTTGCATGATTGGAGCCAATTGTTGTGACATCAACAAGAATGAAACACATTGATTAAGGTATAATTATAGTCTTAAACACTTACATGTCTCACTTGTTTAAACGATACATTCAATACTCCCTGAAACTTCCTCCAAAAATAACTTCTTGGACGTCTTTGTTGGGTCAACACATTCTGCTGTCCTTTTTTTCTTTGAACCTGCTTTCCTTTTTCCCTTTCCCTTTGCCTTCCTGACGAATACGGAAATGGGAAAACCTTCTTCAGAAGTCTGCTTCTCCTGCTTATGCCATGACTAAATAAACATAGTTGAATAAAATTGAAAAATATATAATGTGATTAAAAAAAACGTAACCATTACACATGCAAATATTTAAGTCTCCCTTAACCACCCAAATATGTTTTACAAGTTTACTTTTAAAAACAATGAGTTCAGGATTCAGGAATCAGAAGTAAATGAAGCTTATAAGCTTAAAAAATGTGACTCCCCAGCAACTAACTTGCGGTTTTATGCATACATAAAACCAGGCTCTATGTGAAAATTTTGATTTATATCTATCTCACATACTTCCTAATTAAATAGAGGATGTACACATCATACCTCATCGTTGGTTCCTGTCTCTTCTTCTGAACCATTTGCAGACTATTCTTCAATGTCATCATTCTTCTCTTCTGACTTCTTCCTCAGCTTTTCCACATCACCTTGTAGAACAAGTTTACACAATTTAAGACATGAGACTTAATACTGATGCAGAATTTACCTAAATTTAGAACCAGACTTAATTTATGCTCTAAGAAGATCACTGGTATTAAAATGTGTATAGCTAAAGTACTTTATAAGATTAGCACACTGAGTACCTTTTCCACTTTCAAGACCACCTAGAATCAATCAACCATTCAAGCATGATTAGAAAGAGTAAAGCATAATTACATAGAGTAGAATTACTATTACCTAACACAAAAGTATAGTTGATTTCTTCCACATATGGATTTCACATTCGTCTTGTAACAAAATTATATCATTGAATTTAGAGAAAATTCCATATTACATTTGTTGTCGTGATAATGAAATTGGATAAATAGGTGAAAACAACACTGTATTAACATAAAAAAATTCTATCGTCGATGTCCAACTTGCAAAGTTGTAAGAGCATGTGTATTTTGGAGAACCTCTCTTACTCTCTCAAATATATTATTTTAATCACTTATATATAATTTATTTATTTAATAAAATTTAAATTATAAATAAAACATATAATCAATTATGTTGAGACATATGTGAAATGAGTCTTTACAAAGATTTTCAAAGTCTCTCAAGTGAGAGACTCACTTTATTCTCTTTCTTACTTTTTATTATTATTATTTTTGGGTGAGAAAATCAATGAGAGATTCCCACTAAACATGTTCTAAGTCTTGTAAGCCATTGATTTGATTTTCACCCCAGAACAGTCTCACTCCTACTGCCACATCCTTTTGTGACTCTACATGGTCGTTGCACTCCTGAAGACGAAAATATCAAGATCCTCATGTTTTGGATCTCTCTCTCTCAATCTGATATGTCTATATTTTACCTGTTTTAAGCAACCATTTAGCATCGCTTTAGCATCGTTTCATCATTGTTTCATACCATTCTTCATCATTTGTCATCACTTTACATGTTTAGGATAGTTTTGCATGCATACTGCATATTTGAGTTGTTTTCAGGTGCTTCGGAGCCACTTGTGAGCAGATTGAGAGAAGCAGAGCCAAATCAGACAGCACACTCGACCTACTCAGTCGAGCATGATCAGGGACAAAACAAGGAACCACTCGACCACGGTGATCGAGTAGATCAGCTCCACCGCTTCTCAAGCGCTCGACCGTGCTCTTCACCAAATGACTCGATCACCACTTCAACGCCACCACTCGACCACGTACTCGATCACGAGGCCGAGTACCGTCATCCTGGCCACTGAAGCAGATGCTCGACCACAACCTGCCACAACACTTGATCGCATCCTCTGTCGACATACTCGATTGTGTCAGTCGAGCATTCCCCAGCAAGCCTCCCTCAGATCACTCGAGCAGATGCTCGATCACCACCTCCACGCAGCCTCTTGATCACAAGCTTCAGAGTCTTCTCAGATCCCCACTCAACCAGACATTGAGCATAAGGAAGAGAAGAGGATGAAGCAGAACGCGAGCACATACTCGACCCAAATGCTCGATCACAACATGCCCAGAGCAAGAAAATCGCAAGGCGCCAACTTTATTCAACCTCTCTACTCGATCACAAGGGTCGAGTATATCCGTAAACCGCCCTAATACTTTGTCGTCTTGTGATTTAGGGTTTCCTAGTATTTGCTATAAATAAGTTGTTTCTCATAATTTTCAGACTAAGTTATTTTCTGCAGAACAATTAGTGTTTCTTCATCTTTGTAATCCAGATTTCTCTTAATCTATTGAGTTTTTGCTTTTGATTTCTTCTACAAAGTTGTTCATCTTGTTGAGATCTTGCTAGTATGAAGTTTTTATGCATTTCTGGGTTTATGTTCATGTTCATGAGTTTTGAGTAGTGATTAGGGTTCTTGAGGATGGGTTAGAGTAGTTTGGAATCCTTGATCTGCTGGGTGGTTGAGTTTGATTGGTAGATCCCTTCTGGATTAGTTGTTCTTAATGCTGATTGCTTTCTGATCAACTGGAATCTGAGCCCAGACATTTCCGCACCCAAAAGGTGTTCGATGAAATGTCTGAACCACTAATTCCAGAGATTCGTGGCTCTGTACCAAGGTATTGGTTACAGGGAGCGTTTTGGCTTAGACTTGTTGTTTCGTAATGCCTGTTAGGTTAGCTCTCGTCAATGGTGATTGAGTCTGGGACTAGCTTTGCTTGAGGATCTCTGTTGCGGTAGCACTTTGATTTGGCTATTGAACTTGTTGTCTAGGGATAGTTTGTTGAGCATGTTAACCACCTGTTAGATTAAGGAGACTTCACTACTCGATTACCCCATCCTCAGGAATTTCTCTTCCATTTGATTTCTTTGTTTACATCGCTATTAATTGCTTGATCTGGTTACTTGTTGCTCAGTTTTATCATTTCTACCTTGTTTCATTTGAAGTACTCGACCACACCCAGTAGTTTGGTAACAAACTGTGCAGTCGAGTACCCTGTTTACAGTATCTGTTAAATTACTCGACCTGATACTCGACCATATCCAGTGCTTGGCATCAAGCTGTGTGATCGAGTATATTGCCTGTTATAGTTAGAATTTATGTTATCTGCATGATCGCTAGAGCTGTTAACAACACCAAAACCTGTTATTGCTTGGCTTGACTCTGTGATATCTGATTGCATCTTGATTGCTAGCATCACACCCATTTGGATTGACACCTTAAATACTACAATGACATGATAGTACTTTAAGGATAATTGATCTTAGCTAAAATCCTACTATCAATTTGGCGCCGTTGCCATTTGGGTGTTTGTTTGTTACATTTGAGATTTCAGACTTGCTTAGATCAAGTTCTATTTCAATTTTCACTTAGGTTACTAACTTTTTGTTTTTCTTGTTGTCTTTTTGATCCAGGTACAACCCTGCTGTATGCAAACTCGATCAAAAGGCAACCAGAACCTCCTTTTCAACGATAACATTGACCGTATCGACAGAGAACTAAGGGAAAGGAGAGACACTACAGACCTTGAACACAACCATCCTTTCAGAATGGCTGATGAACAAGATATCAACAATCTGCCTGCAAACATTGGTGCTGGAGATGCACCAAGAAACCACCATCAGAGGCAAGGAATTGTGCCTCCTGCTGTCCAAAACAACAACTTCGAGATTAAAAGTGGTCTCATCTCGATGATTCAAGGAAACAAGTTCCATGGTCTGCCTCTGGAAGATCCCTTAGACCACTTGGATAACTTCGATAGGCTCTGCAGCCTAACCAAGATAAACGGTGTTAGTGAGGACAGTTTCAAGCTGCGCCTGTTTCCCTTCTCACTGGGAGACAAAGCACACCAATGGGAAAAGACGTTACCTGCTGGCTCCATCACATCTTGGGACGATTGCAAGAAGGCCTTCTTAACAAAGTTCTTCTCAAATTCAAGAACTGCACGGCTTAGGAATGAAATCTCCAGTTTTACCCAAAAGCAGTCTGAATCCATTTGTGAAGCCTGGGAGAGATTCAAAGGCTACACTATACAGTGTCCACACCATGGTTTCAAGAAGGCTTCTCTACTAAGCACACTTTACAGGGGAGTTTTGCCCAAGATCAGAATGTTGCTGGATACTGCTTCTAATGGGAATTTCTTGAATAAGGATGTTGAAGACGGCTGGGAATTAATTGAGAACTTAGCTCAATCCGATGGTAATTATAACGAGGATTTTGATCGCTCCAACAGAGGTATTGGTGATTCAGATGCAAAGCATAGTAAAGAGATGAAAGCTCTTAATGAGAAACTGGATAGGCTTCTCCTTGGCCAGCAGAAGAATGTGCACTTTCTACTTGATGACGAGCAGTATCAAGTCCAAGATGGGGAGGGGAACCAGTTAGAAGAGGTCAGCTACATCAACAATCAAGGCGGCTACAAAGGGTATAACAACTTCAAGACTAACAACCCCAACCTTTCTTACCGCAGCACCAACGTTGCTAATCCACAGGATCAAGTGTATCCTCCACAACAACAGCCGGGTCAGAATAAACCTTTTGTTCCCTACAACCAAGGTTTTGCTCCCAAGCAACAATTTCAGGGGAACTACCAGCAGCAACCACCACCTGGGTTTGCAGCTCAGCAACACCAAGGTTCTGCTGCTCCTGATTCTGACATGAAGCAAATGCTACAACAGATTCTCCAAGGACAAGCATCTGGCTCCATGGAGATTGCTAAGAAGATTTCCGAATTACACAATAAGCTGGATTGTAGCTACAATGACTTGAATGTCAAAGTGGAGGCATTGAATTCTAAAGTCCGATACTTGGAAGGACAATCTGCATCCACTTCTGCTCCAAAACCTACTGGCCAACTTCCAGGCAAAGCGATTCAGAATCCAAAAGACTATGCTCAGGCTCATGCTATCACCCTGCGCAGTGGTAAAGAACTTCCAACCAGAGAGGGACCTAAGCCAGCCACTGAGGACAGTGCAGACCAAGATGGGGAGGATTTCAATCTCAATGAAGATCAAGTTGACAAGCCAACAGAAGTACTCGACCCTCCACTCGACCATGTTACTCGATCACCAATTCCAGTAACATCACCTGCTGTTCTAAAACCAGTTGCTGCTAAGAACAAGGAGAAGGTTTTTGTTCCTCCTCCTTACAAACCCCCACTTCCATTCCCTGGACGACACAAGAAAGCATTGGCAGAAAAGTATAGAGCTATGTTTGCCAAGAACATCAAAGAAGTTGAATTAAGAATACCTCTTGTTGATGCTCTCGCGCTTATTCCGGATTCCCACAAGTTTTTGAAAGACCTGATCATGGAAAGAATTCAAGAAGTGCAAGGAATGGTAGTATTGAGTCATGAATGCAGTGCTATTATTCAGAAGAAGATCATTCCAAAGAAGCTTGGTGATCCTGGCTCATTCACTCTACCGTGTTCATTAGGTCCTTTATCATTCAACAGATGCCTCTGCGATCTAGGCGCATCAGTGAGCCTCATGCCCCTCTCAGTTGCGAAAAGACTTGGTTTCAGCAAATACAAAGCTTGCAATATCTCTCTGATTCTAGCAGACAGATCCATCAGAATACCTCATGGCCTGCTTGAAGACTTACCAATCAAGATCGGAGTCGTAGAGATACCTACTGATTTTGTAGTGCTTGAAATGGATGAAGAACCAAAGGACCCTCTGATTCTGGGAAGACCTTTCTTGGCGACTGCTGGAGCTATCATTGATGTCAAGAAGGGGAAGATCGATCTGAACCTTGGTAAAGACCTTAAAATGACCTTTGATATAAAGGATGCAATGAAGAAGCCAACTATAGAAGGGCAACTCTTTTGGATTGAAGAAATGGATCAGTTAGCTGATGAGTTACTAGAGGAACTAGCTGAAGAAGATCACCTTAAGAGTGCTTTGACCAAGAATGGTGAAGAAGGGTTTCTGCATTTAGAAACTTTGGGTTACCAGAAGCTGTTGGACTCACACAAAGCAGTAGAAGAGTCAGAATCCTTTGAGGAATTGAATGGGTCAGCAACAGAGGTAATGGCAGTGAATGACGAGGACTCAACTCAGGCTCAACCTGCTCACTCGAGGACTTACTCGACTGAACACTCGACCACTACAGTTGACATCCCTGCGGAGCTGATCATTCCAACATCAGACGACTGGTCTGAACTCAAGGCACCAAAAGTTGAACTTAAGCCGCTTCCCAAAGGACTCAGGTATGCATTTCTAGGTAATAACTCTACATATCCTGTCATTGTGAATGATGCATTAACTGATGAACAAGTGCATCTTCTGTTAACTGAACTGAAAAAGTATAGAAGAGCCATTGGTTATTCACTTGATGATATAAAGGGCATTTCACCTAGTTTATGCACACATCGCATTCATCTTGAAAATGAATCTTATTCGAGCATTGAACCCCAAAGAAGGTTGAATCCTAATTTAAAAGAAGTTGTAAAGAAAGAGATACTTAAACTATTGGAAGCAGGTGTAATTTACCCTATTTCCGATAGCACTTGGGTATCTCCAGTTCATTGCGTTCCAAAGAAAGGAGGTATGACTGTTGTAAAAAATGATAAAGATGAGCTAATACCCACTAGAACTATAACTGGACATAGAATGTGCATTGACTATAGGAAGTTGAATTCTGCATCTAGGAAAGATCATTTTCCACTTCCATTCATCGATCAAATGCTAGAAAGGTTGGCTAATCACCCATATTACTGCTTTCTTGATGGTTATAGTGGTTTCTTTCAAATACCAATTCACCCTAATGATCAAGAGAAAACTACATTCACATGTCCATATGGAACCTTTGCATATAAAAGAATGCCTTTTGGTCTCTGTAATGCACCAGCTACATTTCAGCGGTGCATGACTTCTATCTTCTCGGATTTAATTGAGGAGATGGTTGAGGTATTCATGGATGACTTTTCCGTGTATGGCTCCTCCTTCTCCTCTTGTTTGTCAAACTTGTGCAGGGTACTTTCTAGGTGTGAAGAGACGAACTTGGTACTCAACTGGGAAAAATGCCATTTCATGGTCAAAGAAGGCATTGTATTGGGGCATAAGATTTCAGAGAAGGGTATAGAGGTTGACAGAGCAAAGATTGAGGTTATGGTGCAACTGCAACCACCAAAGAGTGTCAAGGACGTGAGAAGTTTTCTGGGACATGCTGGGTTTTATAGAAGGTTTATCAAGGATTTCTCCAAGCTGGCAAGACCAATGACAAGGCTGCTGTGTAAGGAAACAGAGTTTGATTTTGATGAGGAATGCCTGAAAGCTTTTCAGCTCATCAAGGAAGCTCTGATTTCAGCTCCAATAGTCCAAGCTCCAAACTGGGACTATCCATTCGAAATCATGTGTGACGCCTCAGATTACGCTGTAGGAGCAGTCTTGGGACAAAAGATTGACAAGAAGCTCCATGTCATCTATTACGCAAGTAGAACAATGGATGATGCTCAGGTGAAGTACGCCACGACAGAGAAGGAGTTATTGGCAGTTGTTTTTGCGTTTGAAAAGTTCAGAAGCTACTTGGTGGGTTCTAAAGTCATAGTCTACACAGATCATGCAGCCTTGAGACACATTTATGCAAAGAAGGACACTAAGCCAAGACTATTGAGATGGATACTACTTCTGCAAGAGTTTGACATGGAAATAGTAGACAAGAAGGGTATAGAGAACGGTGTAGCTGATCACTTATCAAGGATGAGGATCGATGATGAAGTCCCTATTGATGATTCGATGCCAGAGGAGCAACTCATGGTTACAGAATTCTTTGGAAAGAATTACAGTGGGAATGAGTTTCACCAACTGAATGCTGTTGAAGGAAAATCTCCATGGTATGCTGATCATGTCAATTACTTGGCCTGCGGAGTAGAGCCTCCCAACCTGACCAGTTATGAAAAGAAGAAGTTTTTCAGAGATATCAACCACTACTACTGGGATGAGCCATATCTTTACACTCTCTGTAAAGACAAAATTTACAGAAGATGTATCTCAGAGGAGGAAGTAGAAGACATCCTGCTTCACTGCCATGGTTCAACATATGGTGGTCACTTTGCGACTTTTAAGACAGTATCTAAGGTACTGCAAGCAGGCTTCTGGTGGCCAACCATGTTCAAAGACGCCCAGCAGTTCATATCAAGATGTGACTCATGCCAAAGGAAGGGAAACATCAGCAGAAGAAATGAAATGCCACAAAATCCTATACTAGAGGTAGAAATCTTTGACGTCTGGGGAATCGACTTTATGGGGCCGTTCCCTTCTTCCTATGGGAACAAATACATCTTGGTAGCAGTAGACTACGTGTCCAAGTGGGTTGAGGCCATTGCAAGTCCGACAAATGACTCAAGGGTGGTTCTGAAGATGTTTAAAACCATAATTTTCCCTAGATTTGGTATACCAAGGGTCGTCATCAGTGATGGAGGTACACACTTCATCAACAAAGTCTTTGAGAACTTATTGAAGAAACACGGAGTGAAGCATAAGGTAGCCACTCCTTATCATCCACAGACAAGTGGTCAGGTCGAGATCTCCAACAGGGAGATAAAAGCAATTCTGGAGAAAACTGTTGGGACTACAAGGAAAGACTGGTCTGCAAAGCTAGATGATGCACTATGGGCTTACAGGACAGCATTCAAAACCCCTATTGGTACAACTCCCTTCAACCTTCTCTATGGAAAATCCTGTCACTTACCTGTTGAGCTCGAGTACAAGGCTATGTGGGCTGTGAAGCTTCTGAATTACGACATCAAAACTGCTGGAGAGAAGAGGTTGATCCAGCTGAATGATCTCAATGAAGTTAGGTTGGAAGCTTATGAAAGCTCTAAAATCTACAAAGAGAGGACTAAGCTTTTCCATGATAAGAAGATCATCACCAAGGACTTCCAAGTTGGTGATCAAGTGCTGCTATTCAATTCTCGCCTGAAACTCTTTCCAGGCAAGCTCAAGTCTAGATGGTCTGGTCCCTTCTGTGTTACTGAAGTCCGCCCTTATGGAGCAGTCACTCTAGCTGGTAAGAGTGGAGATTTTACAGTGAATGGCCAAAGACTCAAGAAATACTTAGCAGATCAAATCCTTCCAGAGGTGACCTCGGTTCATCTCCAGGACCCTCTTGATGTTTAAGGGAGTAAGGAAGTCAAGCTAATGACTTAAAACGAGCTCACTTGGGAGGAAGTCCCATGACTATCTCTGTAAATAATTTTTCTTTCTTGTTATTTTTGATTTGTTTTGGTAGTGTTTGTGGTTCTCAGGAATGGAGGATCAATCTGGAGATAGAGTAAAAATTTAAATTTTTTTACTCCACCATGGACCTTGAGATCGAGTATATTAGCCCAGTGGAGTCCAAAAATTTGAAAATCTTTTGTTGCACCTGGAGACCCCGCCATCGAGTAGGAGAGTCGAGCATGCGTGTTTTTGATCACAAAAATCCCCATTCATCATCACCTACTCGATCACAAGGAGAACAAGACGATGAGAGTGCAACAGAGCACCCTACCAGTGGAGATCGAGTATGATGGTCAGTTTGGTGCAAATTTGATTGTCTTGGAGCTGAAGAGGTAGAAGAAGGATCAAGCGATTAAAACAAGTTTGGAGGTGAGCTATGCCTCCAGCCAGGATCAGGATTACAATGTTAATGAGGACGAGTCATGGTCTACATCTCTTCCAGAAAGAGAAGGTCAAGAGTACTCTCGGCTCAGAGACGACATCGCCAGCGGCAAGAAAACCATGATAGAGATATCCAGTTCGTTGAAGGACATTCCAACGAAGCCCTGGAAGACGGAGAAGAAGAACATCTCAATGGACGAGTACTGTGAGTTCTTCAGGCGTCATCACTTTGTCGGGACTAGGTACCCGCATCCAGGAACGATGATGGAGCTCGGTATCTATGAAGACATCGAGTATCTCTGTGCACAAACCAGTCTATTCACCCTCCTGAACCGTCCCTACAGAGCCTACAAGGAGGAAACAATCCAGTTTCTCTCCTCCTTCCAAGTTGAGATCTTTTCCGAGAAGAAGAAGAAGAGGGAAAGAGACTACGGGCTCGGCTACATAACCTTCACTATCCATGGCCAAGACTACATCATCACCATGAAGCAGCTGGAATCTCTCTTTGAGTTTCAGAGCGGAGTTGGCACTGGCCACCGTGTTGACAGAAAAGAGATAGTTGGTCTCTGGGAGACGATTGGAGATGATGTCAAGTTCTTCTCTTCCCGTTCCAAGAGCAACACCATCAGGAGCCCAGTCCTCCGCTACTTCCACCGCAGCCTTGCCAGTGTTCTATTCGCAAGGGAGGCAACTGGCACAATCATCAACGGAGAGATGGAAGTGTTGGTGATGGCACTGCAGGAAACCCTGGGCATAACCAAAGACAATACCGTGTTAATGGGTGACAAGTCAAACACTTCTGCTGTTTTCTTCTTACTTGGCCACTTGTGGAGCTACAAATCATGGGCAGTTGCGAATGCCAAGAAAACTACTAAAGGAAAGTTGTGTATGGGTGGGCTGATAACACCCATATTGATGGCATGTGGAGTACCCTTGGAATCACAGGAAGTCCTTCCTAAGTGGCTTGACATCGAGCATTTGAGGAAAACTACCTCTTTGGCTTGGGGAATGATAGATGAAAGGTATGCCTGGATATTTGACATTCCAGAAGCAGAAGGGGCGAAGTTTCTCCTCCCTCACCAGGCATACACCACGATCATGGACATAAGCAATATTGACTTCAAACCACCTGCTCAAATGCTCTATGGCGTGAGTGAAGTCATTCAACCTGCTGAAGAAGAAGGAGCCAATGCTGAAGAAAACAAAGCTGAGGAAGAAGAAGCGGACCCAGATATAGAGGAGTATAACACCAGGAGGTTCCACTTCGCTGAGCATATCTCGCCATCAAGGGAGAGCAAGAGTCTCGCTGAGAGCCATGAGAAGATCAATAAGCTCCAAGCCTGGTGCAAGTTCCAGGACAAGTTCATTGGTAAGTGCTTCAAGATGTGCACATCCATACAGAAGAAGTTGAACCGCTCCTCTACTAGCACTACTGCACCAAGGGTCGACCCTCCTGAAGAGATATACTCCAGACGTTATGATTCAGATGCACCAAGGGACTCAACCTTAGCACCGGTTCAAGACGTCTACGAAGTACCCAGGCAATCCACCTATGAACCAAGGGAAGCAGACACTCCCCACGCACCAGCAAGACATTCTTCTCACGAACCTAGAGAGCACAGAAGAAGAAAGAAGCAAGCACCGGTTCGCTCCAGCAGCAAGGCGAGGCTCCTCAATGCTAGGCGACCACTCAACCGCCATACTGACCGCCAAGCTGACCCTGAGATCGAGCACCATGCACCTGAGGAGGAAGAGCAACAACAAGGTCCCAACATTCCATGGGAATACACCAGAGAGGAGATGGATGACTACATCTCCAGGACCTTCAACTGAGGTACCACACTCAACCACCATTGTTTATACCATCTCTTGATTTCTTTCTTTATTTGTTTGTCCTGAGTACTCTCTTCCAAGTTTGATCACACAGAGGACTGTGTGATTCAAGTTTGGGGGAGGGCTCAGGAAGTGTTTGTTATCTAATGAAGTTTGTTCTGTTCTTATTTCAAATTTTTTGCATTGCATCTAAAGCATAGAAAAAAACCAAAAAATTTGAAAAATTACTGAAAATGATTTCATAAAAAGAGTGTTCATGTAGTTTGCATTGTCATGTAGGATTGTTTAGTATGCAATCACTTAGGACTGTTGCATCATGAAGTTTGCATTGGGGATTATGATGATATTGCCTTGTAGAAATTCTGGTTTAAGATTGAACTTAAAGCCCTTGAGCATAGTTGACTGCTGCTTGATCATCTGTGAAAAAATGAAAATTCCATGCTTAGACTTCTGTATGATTTGAAAGCAATTTCTACTTGTGTGATGCTTACATGATCTCTGAAACATCTCTATGAATTTGGACTTAAAACTGATTTAATTCTCTCGCTTATGGTATCTAAATGCATCCTCATGGTTGTCTATATGACTCATTCGGGTTTTCTTCTCCATTTTGCCAATCTATTGTGAACCCGAATGACCATTCTCACCTTTAGAATGGCTCCCCTACCCTTAACCTTAACCTTTTCTTTGAAACCTATGATTTGATTGTGTGTGAGGCCTTTTTGTTTGATAATGCAATAGGTTGTGAAACTTTGAGAGTATCGAGAACAACAAGGCTTTAACTCTTGCTTTAGGCTAGACTCCTGAACTTCATTAAGGATAGCTAATAGGTTGGAAATGAAAAGGCATAAGTGGTTAGAACAATATATGGGGTTGGTCAGTGGGTTTGAGAGAAAGAAAAGGGAATGAAAAAGAAAGGTTGATCACTAAGTGTTTTAAAAGAGTCCCTAGGGAATGAAAGTCATAAGTAAAAGCTTATATCATTGAATTTAGAGAAAATTCCATATTACATTTGTTGTCGTGATAATGAAATTGGATAAATAGGTGAAAACAACACTGTATTAACATAAAAAAATTCTATCGTCGATGTCCAACTTGCAAAGTTGTAAGAGCATGTGTATTTTGGAGAACCTCTCTTACTCTCTCAAATATATTATTTTAATCACTTATATATAATTTATTTATTTAATAAAATTTAAATTATAAATAAAACATATAATCAATTATGTTGAGACATATGTGAAATGAGTCTTTACAAAGATTTTCAAAGTCTCTCAAGTGAGAGACTCACTTTATTCTCTTTCTTACTTTTTATTATTATTATTTTTGGGTGAGAAAATCAATGAGAGATTCCCACTAAACATGTTCTAAGTCTTGTAAGCCATTGATTTGATTTTCACCCCAGAACAGTCTCACTCCTACTGCCACATCCTTTTGTGACTCTACATGGTCGTTGCACTCCTGAAGACGAAAATATCAAGATCCTCATGTTTTGGATCTCTCTCTCTCAATCTGATATGTCTATATTTTACCTGTTTTAAGCAACCATTTAGCATCGCTTTAGCATCGTTTCATCATTGTTTCATACCATTCTTCATCATTTGTCATCACTTTACATGTTTAGGATAGTTTTGCATGCATACTGCATATTTGAGTTGTTTTCAGGTGCTTCGGAGCCACTTGTGAGCAGATTGAGAGAAGCAGAGCCAAATCAGACAGCACACTCGACCTACTCAGTCGAGCATGATCAGGGACAAAACAAGGAACCACTCGACCACGGTGATCGAGTAGATCAGCTCCACCGCTTCTCAAGCGCTCGACCGTGCTCTTCACCAAATGACTCGATCACCACTTCAACGCCACCACTCGACCACGTACTCGATCACGAGGCCGAGTACCGTCATCCTGGCCACTGAAGCAGATGCTCGACCACAACCTGCCACAACACTTGATCGCATCCTCTGTCGACATACTCGATTGTGTCAGTCGAGCATTCCCCAGCAAGCCTCCCTCAGATCACTCGAGCAGATGCTCGATCACCACCTCCACGCAGCCTCTTGATCACAAGCTTCAGAGTCTTCTCAGATCCCCACTCAACCAGACATTGAGCATAAGGAAGAGAAGAGGATGAAGCAGAACGCGAGCACATACTCGACCCAAATGCTCGATCACAACATGCCCAGAGCAAGAAAATCGCAAGGCGCCAACTTTATTCAACCTCTCTACTCGATCACAAGGGTCGAGTATATCCGTAAACCGCCCTAATACTTTGTCGTCTTGTGATTTAGGGTTTCCTAGTATTTGCTATAAATAAGTTGTTTGTCATAATTTTCAGACTAAGTTATTTTCTGCAGAACAATTAGTGTTTCTTCATCTTTGTAATCCAGATTTCTCTTAATCTATTGAGTTTTTGCTTTTGATTTCTTCTACAAAGTTGTTCATCTTGTTGAGATCTTGCTAGTATGAAGTTTTTATGCATTTCTGGGTTTATGTTCATGTTCATGAGTTTTGAGTAGTGATTAGGGTTCTTGAGGATGGGTTAGAGTAGTTTGGAATCCTTGATCTGCTGGGTGGTTGAGTTTGATTGGTAGATCCCTTCTGGATTAGTTGTTCTTAATGCTGATTGCTTTCTGATCAACTGGAATCTGAGCCCAGACATTTCCGCACCCAAAAGGTGTTCGATGAAATGTCTGAACCACTAATTCCAGAGATTCGTGGCTCTGTACCAAGGTATTGGTTACAGGGAGCGTTTTGGCTTAGACTTGTTGTTTCTTAATGCCTGTTAGGTTAGCTCTCGTCAATGGTGATTGAGTCTGGGACTAGCTTTGCTTGAGGATCTCTGTTGCGGTAGCACTTTGATTTGGCTATTGAACTTGTTGTCTAGGGATAGTTTGTTGAGCATGTTAACCACCTGTTAGATTAAGGAGACTTCACTACTCGATTACCCCATCCTCAGGAATTTCTCTTCCATTTGATTTCTTTGTTTACATCGCTATTAATTGCTTGATCTGGTTACTTGTTGCTCAGTTTTATCATTTCTACCTTGTTTCATTTGAAGTACTCGACCACACCCAGTAGTTTGGTAACAAACTGTGCAGTCGAGTACCCTGTTTACAGTATCTGTTAAATTACTCGACCTGATACTCGACCATATCCAGTGCTTGGCATCAAGCTGTGTGATCGAGTATATTGCCTGTTATAGTTAGAATTTATGTTATCTGCATGATCGCTAGAGCTGTTAACAACACCAAAACCTGTTATTGCTTGGCTTGACTCTGTGATATCTGATTGCATCTTGATTGCTAGCATCACACCCATTTGGATTGACACCTTAAATACTACAATGACATGATAGTACTTTAAGGATAATTGATCTTAGCTAAAATCCTACTATCACAATCTCAAACAAGCGAAGATTGCTTTTATATTAGATCTCTCAATCTCTCGCTCAGATACGAAGAGCCGTAAAAATCAAACATGCTTTCGAGCAAAGGAGGAAAAAGAACAAACATGATACGTTAGTTTCAATTGCATGAGTGAATGATTAGAAAACTAGAAATTACATTTATCAAAACATGACATTAAATAAAATAAAATTAAAATCCAAAAAAGACCTGCAGCGTAGCAAGGGTAATCACCTAGTATTAATAAAAGTTCTGATTGGTTGTAGAAGTACTGTGACAATTATTTTTAGTTGTAAATTTTTTTAATTGACGAATAGTAAGTATGGTATCACATTTAAAATTAAGTGTATTAATATTATTTAAATAATATGACAACATATAATAATTTATTTCATAAATTAATTATTAGATACATATCAATTTTATAAATAAATAATAAATTATTATAAATAATTTTATCAGCAGCCCAGTTGATCCGCAATGGCGAGAAACTTATTCGTAATAGAATCTCATCCCTCGATTACACGAAGAAACCACGCCTCCGTCTTTTGCTACAACGATGCTTATAGTTCGACCATAGCTCTGTTTCAGCCTTTTTGCTCTGTTTTAGCATTCTTTCATATTTTATTTATGCCATTGATGGCCTGCATACCAGTTCTAGTGAGCTTTCTTTTCAAACTAATTAAAGTATAATTAATAATAATACAGTTATTTTCTAACACCTTCTTTATTATTCATCTTTGGTTTTTTATCTGTTGTAATTTGATATTTCTAATATTTTATTTTAAAATTTTGTAATCATATATATAATTAGAGATTTCTCTCTCCATCTAAGGTGTCTACTTAAGCAAGACTATTTATTTTATATTAAAATAAATTAAAATATTTATTTAGTGCATATTTATATTACTTAGAATTAATAAGAATTTTAATTAAATAAAAACGAAATATGTTAAATAAATGAGATGTTAAAATAATAAATATAATACTATTAAAATTTTATTAGTAGTAATAATATGATTCAACTTTTAGCAGATAAAAATTAAAAATGATCATCCTTCAAATTTTCAAATGTGTTAATAAATTTTAAAATATATGGTAGAATAAAACTAAATATCTTTAATTCTAATGTAAAATTTTAAACAAGAAAATAAATTTGAAAGTGAAGCATTAGTTTCTAAGAACTAAGATATGCATATCTTATCATGGAAAATGAGATAAGATATGCAAATTGATGACTAGTCGAAAATTCTCTTATAGCACGTTGCAGTTGCTTTGATTGGTAAAACAAACTCGCTAAAGATGTTCTAGCAACATGGTATTAAAGATGTACCTTTACACTAAATATTGTTCATGAAACTCGGTATATTCGTATTTTATATGGAATGATGTTATGTTCGTATCAATATTTAATGATAAATAATATCAACAATTATGTCAACAATCGAAAAATAACGTCAAACTTTTTAAAGAAATGTCTTCATGGAATATGAATAAGAAAGAAACTCTTTTAGAGATCAAAGATCATGAGATGGTCATCAATACCGTTTATTCTTCCCGTGAAATTCGTAAGTGATATTTGTTAGCATGTGATATGTATCAAACCATTTATTAATTTGTCAAAGAAACATTATCGTCAACAATATATATATGTTGTATATCACTTCGTAAAATAAGTTTAGTGTTTATATATATTTATCTTTTAAAATTATATTGATGCTCAAATATTTATCTTTGAAATTTTAATGATTATATATTATGTTCAAATTTTATCTTTTTTTTTTGCTAAATTGTAAATATTTCATTGATAATGAAAACGGTTTAGGTTACAAACATAGAATTTGAAACCTATACATATGAATCCAAGGCAAAAAAGAATAAAAACATGGAAACATAAAAAACACTTAATTAAAACCAAGTTTTCGGTCCATCTTTTCAACCTTGCAATGAAGTTGTGGGAGAAGATGAAGCGATGACGTTCAGATCTATCCTTCCCGAATGATTTCCAAAAGCAGAAGGGCCATTGCTGATTGTGGAACACCTTAATGCGACGGACCAAAAGCTTTAGAAGCCTTTCGCAGAAGGCCCGAGATCGAGCCGTCAACGGCTTGAAACTCGAAAACTACGATCACTTACTCTCCCTGCTTTAAGTGAGACCGTTTCTTCCTTCCAATCCATGAGCTATCCAAAAACAGAACCTCACACGCCAAAAACCAAAGATGCAAGCTCCCTCTAACCAAGTTCAATCCTCGAAGTCAGCAGCGCAGAGCAAGATAGGAACCATTCACCACCACATCAAAAGTCATTAACCCTACTAGCTCCTCTAAAGCCAATCCAAACACAAGGTATAGGCGAGCACGCAAAGCAAAGCGCTCTTCACAACAAAAGCAAGACAAAAAGAAGCCACATGAAAGAACATGCCTTGAACAATACCAAAGAGCTGAAATACAAGCAGAGCTATCCAAAGGAGTGGGGAACTAGGTACCACTTGAAAATCACCACTACAGCTACAAGAAGGAGGCAAAGAGCATCCTAGACAACGAGAGAGCTTAACCAGCCACAAGAACCACGCTCCTAAAAGTTCTGCTACTGCCCTCAAGCAAAAGAGGTCAACAGAGACACAATGCTTCTCCCTCCATCCCAGCAGCAGACAACATGGCCGCTGCCACCGTTGAGGAGGAAGGCCTTGCAAGTGACACTTCTCTTATGAAGAAGAGGAAGGCTGAGGAACTTGGACCCCTGCCCCAGGGACGTCCCAAGAGCACAAGAACGGGCAGAGCCGCTCCTTCGAATCTTCCAATTCCTGAACCTGCTGAAGCTCAGGATGCAAACCCTGATTCAGGAACTGTTTTGAAGGAACCGCTGGGTTCAGGGATGTTATCCCCTAGGCGCCCCCGAGGCAATACCTCTAGGGTTCGATCATCTTCAAACTCAGGACTGGTTGCCAGAGCTTCGTCTCAAGCTGGTAACCTTTAACTATCATTTTGTTGTTTGAGATTAATAGATCCGTTCTTTTAAAGAAAACTCAATTCTCACACAACTAACTTTGTTCCAGATAAAGAGAAGATCGGGAATATGTTTAGGTGCTTCCACACCCGTGTTGGGAAGAAGCTTCCATCCTTTGATTGGTGGAAGCCTGATATCAAGAAGATGTACATCAGTCATTCATTTCTCTCTTCCCAGGTTGACTGTTTGCATCTTCAAATAGCCAATTTTGAAAGAAAACATATATTTTTTTTTTAACGATGAAACTTCTTTTATTAGGCAACTTTGGATGTAAATGGCATTGTGAACTTTTACGAAGAGGAGCTCGCCAAAGTTTCCAAGAAAGTTGTTGCCGCTGAAGGAGAGATTGAAAAACTGCAATCTTCCTGTCGGCTTGTGCAGGAATCTGCTGGCCTTGACTCGGCTCGCCAGGAAGAGATCGAGAGACTCGAAAGATCCGGCGAGGAGACAAGGAGGACTTTGATTGAGACAGAGCAAAAGCTAGAGACTGCCCTTGCTGATCATAACTTCGCAAAAGGCGAGATTGAGCTTCTGAGATCAGAGCTTAACAAGGTTAAAGCAGCTGCTGAGGAGCTCGAACGCAAAAATGAGTCTCTTTCCGAACTGAAAGATCGTGATGTTCGCAAAATATCTCATGATGCTCGGAAGGAGGTTAAGGGAGCTGGGCAAAAGTTTCTTCTTGCTGTGCAGGAATTTATCGCTGCAGACAAAGCTTGGAACAAGCTTAACTCCGAACGCGATGAAATGAAAAGTAATCTTGACTTGATCAAAGAGATAGAGGACGGAAAAGTCAATTTGGCTGAAGAGAAAGAGACGGTTGGTGCTGAGCTAGCTGAGACTGTAGCTAAGCTAAATACCGCTCCTCAGCCATATCTGAATTTACAGCAGTTTGCTTCTGAATTCGCTGATTCTCCTCCATTGACCGAACCAAACATTGGTTCGTCCTTGGACGAGATGGTGTTAACCGGTTCTCCTCGCGCTCATTTTAATGAGTTCGTAACCAATGTTGATAGAATCTCCTCGGGACGAGCTCAGGGGCTCTCTGATCAGGGGCTTGTCATCTCCTCGATTATGGGAGACGATGTTGAATCGAGGAACAAGACTCTTCTCGATGCTAGCTCGCTTAACCCTGAAGTGGTTCTCGTGACTCCAGACGATGACGTTGGGGGTGCTCTTGTCTCAAGTCAAGTAAGGGAAGAAGGCGGTTCACCTGTGAATGAATGATGGTGATTGCATTCACCTTATGTGGGGATTGTCCCTTTAATTTAAAGACATGAAATTCACTTTGTTGGCCATGGGGCCGTTTGTTTCTTTTCCAAATTTTCTGCCCGAGGGGGCTTCTATTACTGTTTTGAATAATTTGCCCAAGGGGGTTTTCGATTAAAATTTCTTTAGGAAGAAATATTTAATCTTGGTGGAAACCATCGATTTTACCTGGAGGGTTTGCAAAGTCCTCCTAATCGAAGTGGTTCAGGATTATAGGAGAGATAGGCTGATCAGACCTACTTGCCTTTTTTAAAGAAAAAACATTGGAATTTTTCCTCGGTCTCTCGGTTGCGAGGTTAGAACTCGGCTTACAAGAACACTTTGCGATATTTCAAATGTGTTCGATTAGGGAAATCTCTAGTGAGAACTGTTTGCTTTCCCTAAGAGATAAAAAGGTGTGATACCATTTATTGATTGTCTTCGAATTTCGAGTTCGAAATTAAGTTCGCCTACTAGGTGTTAAGTGATACTTGAATAACCTATATTTCGTAGGTCTTATTTGTGCATGTACACGAGAACCGAGAGGTCATAACAGTCATATCAATAGATTGACGTTTAACTTTCTTTTTCTAAAAATACTCGAGTGAGTGCCCTTACATATTTTTTCTATATAAGGAGAGTTGGATTTTGCAAATTTTCCAATAGATTTTTTTTTTTAAAAGAACTTTGTAATTCTTCTTTTTTAGATCAAAGATGACTTCTCACCAAGGCGAACCTTCCGGTCCTAACTCACCACGATTCCCTTCAAGTGAATCTCTTTTCCCGTCAGGGGATGGATTCACTCCACAAGGGGTGGCTATTCCTTGTTTTCTTCCTTCCATGTCCCGGGAGGAACAGATCGAGTGCCATGAATTCATGGAGCAGGTTTGAACCTAGTACCAATAGTTTCAAGGTTTTACTTAATAAATTCATAAAGTATCTGTTATTTACAGATCACAGAAAGATACGTTTTCCTCTACTCTGAAAGGCAACGTCTTGGAGCGAAACGCCGTATCCTTGAGGATCGGATTGCTAGGGGAGAAAGGAAGATCCGACGTTTGGAGTCGGACGTTCACAACTGGGAGAGGAGGGGATTTGATTCTATCGCCCGCATTCGCAGCTGTCTTCGAGAACACATTAGGTTCCTGAAGAAGCATTGGGATATCTACCAAAGGAGCCTCGAACCCGACGAACGCGAAGATGGTTCGCCATCAGACGAAGTTCCTCCTGCGAACCCCCCTCCTTCTTAGTTTTTTTTTATATTATGTAGAAACTATTGGGCTAGAGGCCCAACAATATTAATTACATTCCCCTTTTGCTTTTAAATTCGCCGACTAACTCATCATATTTAATGCGTTTTAATCTAGGGAATATAATTAGTAATTAACTCGATTACATTTTCCATGGAAGTCGTAATTTCAGATTTGGGAAATCGTCAATTAATCTTCTTAAATGCAATCGAATAATTTTTCGATTATAAAGTGGGTGTAGTCTGTTATTGAATTTCAACAACAATTCTACAAAAATGTTCAAGGGAGGTAACTCATCAGAGAATCCTTCAGACTTGTTCAAAGTGATGAGTATTGATCCTTCGGACATCGAGCTTATAAGAGCAGGAGAGTCCGGCAAACCAAAAGATTCACAAATATTGAAGAAGGGAACTAGCATTCAGGTTCCGATCGTTTTAATCGAGAGATTGTTGCCTCAAGATCGTGTTAAGGCTGAGGAGTTTATCAATAAGGTATTTTCCATCCTAGTGATTAACTTCTTTTTGTTATTGCTAAACGTAGCGTTTTAGTTTCTTCATCTTATCACTCGGCATGATGAGCTCGAAGATGAGAAGAAAAAGATTAGGAAACGGATAATGGAGCTAGAGAAGTGTCGCCTCGATATATCTCGTGAGCTTCATCGCCTCGAAGCCCATCCTTCCGATTGGATCGAACTAGGACTTCAGGAGTACGGAAACATGCCAGGTTGCATTATGAGCATCGTTGACTTCGCTGGTCAAGGAGCAGAGTTGTTCCGTAATTCAAGACCCTTCTAGATCCGGTCTTAGCTTAGCAAGAAATATTTATTTATACATTGTTCGCAACGTATCTTTATATTCATGCTCGAATATCGAATTTATAAAAACAGGATTCCATGACTGGAATAATATTTTTATTTTTATGTTATAGCTGGACTCGTTATTAGCGAGCTGCCTACGTACCCAGAATGGGATCAAGCCAAATCGTAGTTCGAATGTGTTTGCTTTAGCAATAGAACTTTTTCAAGTTGATTATGTTCCAAGGCCTTTGAACGGGATTTCTGTGGAAGTCGAAACTAACACAATCGAGATTTGTCTAGGGTTTTAATTTAGGGATACGATTTGCGAGAATTCTCAAAGAACGACATAATCAATTGATACCAAAGATGGTCTTCTTGATATTATTAAGAAAAAGATGACTTTGATCGTACAAGAGTTTGATCGTAAAAGAAAAAGGTGTTTGTGCTGTGAGAGCTTTGCGTAGTGTAAATTCTAGAGTGATATTGCTTGCCCCTCCGCTTGAGCCTTGAGTCTCTTTATATAGGGGTGATAAACCGCCTCTCCAGCGATATTCTCGGAAGATTTCCATTTATCTCGAAGTCGGCTTAGAATATTGCGGAATAAGGATAATTTCCTTATTCTTCGGAGTTTCTTGGAAGATTTCCTGATTTAAGTTGATCCTTTGAGATTCTTCCTTATCATTTCCGGGTCTATCGGAAATGATCCTTCTTTTTCGGAAATGACGACTCGCTTGGAAATGGTACTTTGAAGACAAATATTTTACTAAGTCTTTGCCTCGGGTGACTTGTGCAATCGGCTCGGGGACAGGAGAGGCACGGCCCAGGCTCTCGAGGGAAATCGGCTCGGGTCCACGGAAGGAGCCAGCTCAAGCGTCCTGGCACGAACCGGCTCGGATTCCTGGAGTGAACCGGCTCGGGCGCTTGAAGAGAGCCGGCTCGGGTTCACAAGCTTGTTGACAGACCCCGAGCAGGCTATGGGCGTTCCCCGAGGCAACCGGTGCAGTGACCCGAGGTGAATGGCACTTTGCACCGAGGTGAATGGCTCGCTTCCTACGAAATAGTTGGTATGCTTCCCCGAGGTGTCTTCAGAAGTTCCCTGAGGCGTCCAAAGTCCGGCTCGGTGCTAAGGGATGAAATCCGACCCCAACAGTTAGCCCCCCAGCTCGTTGATTCGAGGAGCGAGCAATGAGCTTTTCGATTGTTAGTCCGAGCCGTTTTAAACTTTGTTCCGAGCCCATCCTTGTATGCCGCAAAGTTTTTTCATGTTTCAAAGATGGTTCGTATCCTTCGATGATTCTTATTCTCTTGACGATTCGAATCCCCTTGACGTTTCGTTTTCTTCTAGCGTATGACGGTTGAGTTTCCTTCTCGAGAAGCGGAAAGGTCTTTGATGATTCCCGAGGTTCGTGCGGCCGCGAAGCATCCTGATATTGCTCACGCGCACCCGACGCGCTCGAGACTTGGGCGGATGCGAAATATTCTTCAACTCGGCCGTACCCGACGCCCCGAAGCATTCAATAAATATCCGACTCCCACTTCATTTTCTCATTTCGCGATCTGCAAGGAAAAATTCTAAGGTTCGCTTCTTTTCTCTCTGATCTTGATCTCTTTAATTTCCTCTGCTTTGTTTTACTTTCCATCGTTCCTCCGCCGTGCTAGATCTTAGATTTGGTTTTTCCGATTTCAAATCTTGTTTCTCCGATTCTTTTCGATTTACCCGAGCCGAAAGATGTCACTTTCCGATTCGAGCGATTCATCCTGAGGTAGAAACATTCTTGTTCACGAAAGGAAGATGGTTTGGAGCAGTCCCTCGGAAGGACCCGAGGCTAGTCTTTCAGATCGCTCCGAGCCGAACGAAGATAGCGCAGCAGAATCGTCATCCAAGGGCCGAGATTCGAGCCGATTTGTGGCTCGGGAAGATTCTTTTGCGAACGTGGCTCGGGATGAAGATTTGCATGATGACCCCGAGGCGACGTTAAACGAAAGGAAGATGCGCCCTCCGGCTACGGATGAAGCTGGGGGTTCTCGCTGGAAGGATGTTCCCGAGCCGCCTTTGCTCCTAGTTAAGGCCGAAGCGATCCATTATGACTCGGACGCGGAGGCAAGAATGCTTCGGGCCAGGGTGCAAGCGGCCAAGGCTCAGCAGCAGAAGGTGAAACGAGCCAGAAAGATGAAAAGGCCTGACCCTCCTGGTTCTACGCTATCTACCGAGGACTCCCTTAGAGATTTGAGAGCTCGGTTCGGTTTTAGTGAGGGAGTCACTATGAGGCTTCCGACCCCGAGCGAACGAGCCGATAATCCTCCCGAGGGGTTCTTCACGTGGTACGAGGGGTTTTTCCATTTTTGTTTCCTGTGGTTCCCTCTCCCGAGGCTAATCGTGGAGTACTTGTGGTCGTATAAAATTGCGTTAGCTCAGATCTCAACTCGTGGACTGCGGCATCTTATTGGGATCTTAGTTAGGAGTTTCGAGGCGGATAAAACCTTGTCCCTCGGGCATTTAAGGAATTTCTTGGAGGTTCGTCGTAGCCCGGGTCCTTTGGAAAGATATTACATCTCGCCGAGCAAGAATAAAAAGATCATTGGCGGGTTCCCGAGCAAGGATGAGAAATATACTGATCACTTCTTCTTCGTCACGATTGACGAGGACTCTGTCCCCGAGGGATGCCTTGATAAAATTGTTGCGAAATGGGGCAAAATCGGTAGTTTACCCGAAGCGTTTGAATTTCCTTTCTGTTGTGACTTGATTGATTTATTCTAACCACTTTTGTTTTCGTTTGCAGATCGTGATCCGACGTTTCTCGAGCTCATCCCCGAAGATCTTTTGGAAACGCACGAAGAGTTGGCTTCCCGGAAGTGTCATTGGACCAAGCACTTCAGACTTAAAAGGGTCGAAAAAGCGTTGAGGCTGCTTCATGGTGTTTCTTGCTCTTCGTCATCATCCTCTTCGGATCACCGATTAAGCGGTTTCGTAGAGATGCAGAAAGCAAAAATGACGCTAAGGGAGAAGAAGGCTGCAGAGAGGGAAGCAGCCGAGCAGAGAAGGACCATCGAGGAAATTTTCAAACCTTTGCCCGAGGCGATTGACGCGCCTGAGGGGTCTGGACGACCCGAGGTGTCTAGTCTGCCCGAGGCGTCAAACAGGCCCGAGGTGACAGATGATCCCGAAGGGTCAAGGATCGGTTTCACTATGACTTCGGTTCCTCCTGAAGCATCCGAGGACGTCCTGGCTGAGACCGGTGGAGCTCGTGCTCCCGAGGTGGAAAGTACCGAGGTCGTGGTTGGGCTGGCCGCTGGTGGACAGACTAAGTCCAAGGGGAAACGTTCTCGGGGCGAGCGTTCTACCGACAAGAGGAAGAGGTCGAAGAGCGATCACAGTAGCTCTCGGCCGATTTACAAGGACAAGGTGGCTTCGGCCAACCTTGAAAGACCCCGATCCGGACTGCCTAAGTCCGGAGAGGTTCTCTCCGACCAAATCATTAAGTGATCCGATCCTTAGTCAAATTTTAGGGCCATTTTCTTAAGACAATCCGATTTACGATATTCTGAGATTCATTACTTAGAGTCAATATGCGATAATAGAGTAAACAAAGAATCGGATACTTTATTAGATACTTAAAAGGATTCGATACAACTTAAGAGTTTGCATATAAGCTATTACAAGTCATATAATCGATCCTATTCTACCCGATTCATCACCACCCATCTTCCCGGCCTTGAGTCTCTCACGCCTAAGCCAAGTCCTTCCCACGATCACCATCCTTTCCTGAAAGTCAAAGAGGCATAAGTATCCGTTTTACTTATTATATGCAAGTCCATGCAATGCTCTCTAGGCCTTTTAACCACCCGGAACGAAGAACAGATCGGAGAGTGGAAGTATGCGCATCAGTTCGGCCGATTCACGGTAGATCTTCACAGATCCGCCGATCCTCCGCCGAGCCGCATCCCCATTTCAACCGATCCGCCATTCGAACCAAGTTTATGCATGATATGAATGATTCCCCGATACTACAATATCACCCTAATCGTTCCGGACTTCTTCTAAGTCATCGGAACAATCCCTAGGCTAGATCGTACGTATCAAATCTCCTTAGGTTCGGACACAAAGTCTAGAACCGTCTCACCTTCGATCGCACCGATCGTAACTCTCTCTTAAGTGTTTTCTCTCAAGATGTTCTCCGAGAGTTTCTGTATTTTTCCCTAAGTTTTTCCGTGTCTGAAATCATCCCAAACGCCTTGTATTTATAGAGTTTCGTTCAGAAACCGTTTCTCTAACCGTTCTCTAGAAGGCGCCCATTCGGTCCATAACCGCCCGTTGGTAACCGTCATCCGTAACCGCCCAACCGCTCTTCCGTAACCGCCCAACCGTCCTTCCGTAACCGCCTAACCGTCCAACCGTCAGACAGTTACCCAAGCTTAGCTGAGCTACCCGGCAGCTGGTCGAGCTAGCTGAGCTACTCGACAGTTACCCGAGCTTAGCTAAGCTACCCGAAAGTACTTCGAGCTTAGTTGAGCTATACGGGAGCTGGTTTGGCTACTTAACGTTCATTATTCTCCTTATCCGAGCTGATGGGCAGCTCCAATCTAGACTTGTCCGAGTTTCTCCTCCTTTTCTCGGACCAAGTCTCATCCGACGATCCTATTGAGGATCGCGGGCGTTACAAACCTTGTTGTTTCGTGTGCATGGCCGCTGCTGACGGCCCCTGAGAATTTGGCCGAGGCAGAACGATACGCCGAGACTTCTGCCAACTTTCTAAAGGTAAATGTTCTTTGAATTTTTCGTTCCGAAATACTTTGTTCTCAACGCGTTTTTGTTGTCTTATTCCCAGGCTTTCTCCTCAATGAACACAATGGTTCGTTCTTACGAGTCCACGAATCGCCAGCACGAAGCTGCCAACGAGCAGTTTGAGATAGCCCGCGTGGAATCGGAGAGGAGAGTGGCCGAGGCGACTGCAGCGAGGGAAAAGGCCGAGACCTTGGTCGCGGCTGAGCGAGAAGCGAGGTTGAAAGAGGCCGAGGAGAATGCTCGAATTTGGCAAAAAGCCGAAGCGGAGATTGAGCGCCTCAACCGCTTGTTTGCCAAGGAGAAGTCCCTTCGGGAAACCGAGGTTTCCCGAGCCAGGAAGGCTGCAAAAAGGGAGGTTACCGAAGAGTTCGACAAGCAGATCAAAACGATCGAGGCGAAGCTGGAGCAGTTCGACCAGGTCGCTGATCGATACATGTACTTCTCCCAGGCTAAGGCTAACGCCGAGCTGATTGCCGAGCTTGAGGAGGGCAAGACGATCGAGGACGAGAAGAAAGAAGTGGAGGCATGCAAAGAAGAGTTTGGGGATGCCGAGGCGGAGTACTCTCAGCTCGCAGTCGAGCTGCTCGAAACTTTGAAGATTCCTCCGGTGTCGCCTGACTCCGTTCATGATAGCATTGGGAATAGGTCGGTGGAAGGTGAAGCGATCGAAGTTTGAGTTATCGATCAAGCGGTTACGAACCTAGGCTCTGAGGCTGCACTTGTTCGAGACGAGGAGCAGGACAAGTGATCCCGAGGCGTCCTTTATGTTTAGGACTTTATTATTTTTTTTGTAAAACTTATGCCTGGATGGCTTTATCCATTTAATATGAATGCTCTTCCCAAGTGCCTGATTTGTTATTGTTTACCTTGAGATGTTTCCGAACCAGATCTGGTACCAGTGTTGAGTAACTGGGTTTTCGTAGATCTGACTTGTTTATTGGGAAGTTAGTTTTTTCCGAACCGTTTTGACTTCCGAGGTGAAAGTGCAATGGATCGTTCACCAGTGTTAAAAGATAACTGGGTTCCGGTCATGTAGACTAATCTTTATCGGTTGCGACCCGAGCTGATATAGTCGAAGCCAGTGCTTAGAAGCGAACTGGGGTACCAGTGTTGGAGTCAACTGGGTTTTCTGAAGACAATTTCTTTGTGGCCAGATATCTCCGACCGAATTGTCTCGAATACTTATATAGCGCGCTGTAACCGAGGCGGTGAAATGAGCTTTTTCTGTCCGAGGACGTGGCCATCGTCCGAACGAACTTTGAGCTTTATAGGTCGATAAGATGACCGTAAAAGTTTCCAAGGTGACTTTTAGGGTAGATGTCGAGGTGGATAAAATTGATAACCCGAAGGGTAAAAACTAGAAAATTAGTTAAAAAAGTTCAGTGGGAGTATATGTATACTGACCCACTCCCCCCCTTTTTTAGTTAGGGGGGGTAGCTGAACTCGTCCGAGGACGAGCTGCCTACGTACCCTTTTCAGGGATCAAGCTACCCCGTAGTTCGAGTACATGCTTACCTTAGGTTTTTAGCGGTAGTATTTCCTTAGATGCATTGCGTTCCAGGATCTAGGTACCGCTTTGCCGTTCATGTTGATGAGTTCATAGACGCCGGGACGGATTACCTTTATATCATGTAAGGTCCCTCCCAATTCGCGCCGAGCTTACCTGCGTTCTGCTCGGCGGTATTCTGGAAAACTTTGCGCAGTACGAGATCTCCTTCGTGGAAACGGCGATGCATAACGTGAGAATTGTAGTACCGAGCCGTTGCATTCTGATAATTCTGTATACGGATCAAAGCCGAATCTCTTCTTTCGTCTATTAAGTCCAGCTCGTCCAGCATCATCTGAGTGTTGGAATTTTCCTGCTCGGGGAGAAAACGTCTTCTTAGTCCCGGGATCTCGGCTTCGGTGGGAATCACACACTCCGCGCCGTAGACAAGGGCAAAAGGCGTTTCTCCCGTGGCCCGCCGCGGCGTGGTTCTGTGCGACCATAGTACTCCTTCCAATTCGTCGGCCCAGCGGCCTTTCTTCGCGTCGAGGCGCTTTTTTATTCCGTCGAGAATCGTCTTGTTTGCCGCTTCGGCCTGTCCGTTTCCCTGAGGGTACCGAGGCGTAGATTTGCTGAGGCGAATTCCCCATTTCTCGCAGAATTCTTCGAACCGAGCCAAAATAAACTGCGATCCGTTGTCTGTAACAATCTCGTAAGGTATCCCGTGGCGGCATATGATGTTCTTCCAGACGAAGCTCTCGACCTGCGCGTCTTTGATGCTGGCGTAGGAGTCTGCCTCGATCCATTTGGAGAAGTAGTCTGTCAGTACGAGGACGAGTTTCTTCTGCTTGGAGTTGTGTAGAGGTCCAATGATGTCCATGGACCATCGCATGAATGGATAAGGCAAAGTGATGGAAGAGAGGAGTTCGGCGGGTTGATGAATGGTTGGTGCGTGCCTCTGGCATTTTTCACACCGCTGAGAAAACTTCTCGCAGTCTTTGACCATTGTCGGCCAAAAATATCCATGGCGTTTGATCTTTATAGCTAGGGCTCTCCCGCCAGAATAGTTTCCGCAAGATCCGCCGTGTATTTCTTCCATGACCCTCCGAGCTTCATTTCCTTCGACACAGATAAGGAGGGGACCGGAAAATCGCCATTTAAAGAGTTCTCCGTCGATCAGAGTATACCGAGCCGCTTTTGCCTTAAGCTTCCGAGCTGCCCATTTTTCAGTAGGAACTTCTCCATCGGCTATGTAGCTTCGGATGGCTCCGATCCATTTGGCGTCGCTTCCGTATTCGGGCTCAGTTGCGTCCGTAGTTTGCTGGTTTAGTAGTTCGATATCCATTTCTTCTGGTTCTTCTGTCTCTCGAGCTATTAGAACTTGATCCTTGCTATCATCTTCAATGCTCGGCTTTTCGATGAACTCAACCGGTATGATTCTCTTCAGATTTGGGTCGGAGGTTGAAGCTAGAGCCGCTAAGGCATCGGTCGATGTGTTCTCACCTCGTGGGATTCTGGTTAACTCGAACTCTCCGAACTGTTTCGCCAAGTCTTGCGTGAGAGCAAGATACGCTTCCATTCGCTCGTCGCGAGCCGCGTATTCTCCATTGAATTGATTAGCCACGAGCTGGGAGTCGCAAAAGGCTCGCAGCTTGTTGATCTTAAGTCCCCGAGCCAGCTTAAGTTCTGCTATTAGCGCTTCATACTCAGCCACGTTGTTAGTCGCTTCGAAATTTAGCCGAAAGGATTGTTCTAGGATTTCACCCTCTGGTGATGCTAGGCAGATTCCGACGCCAAAACCTTGTTTTGAGGATGAGTAGTCGACGTGGAGGATCCAAACAGCGTTGGGTGACTCTTCTCGGGCGTTCTCTGTTGGCAGCTTGATGATAAAATCGGCTAGGACTTGAGATTTCGCGCATGTTTTGTTCCTGTATTCGATGTCATACTCGTTGAGCTCTACTGCCCACTTGGCCAGGCGTCCCGATTGGCTCGGACTATGCAGGATAGTTCGGAGTGATACGGGCGCCATGACGACAATTGAGTGAGACTGGAAGTATGGCCGTTGCTTCCGAGCTGACATTACTACGGCGAGGGCGAGCTTTTCAGTTTGCGGGTAGCGTGTTTCCGCGTCGGTGAAAGTTTGCGAGACATAAAATATCGGCTTCTGCTCTCCTCTGTCTTCCCTTACTATGACTCCACTTATTGATGTATCAGAGACTGCGATGTACAGAAATAACGGCTCGCTCGGGACTGGTTTTGCCAAAACTGGTGGATTAGCCAGATACTTCTTCAGCTCCTGGAAAGCTTCTTCACAACGATCAGTCCATTTGAATTTCTTGTTTCCGCGCAGAGTATCGTAGAAAGCCAGGCATTTGTCAATGGACCGCGAGATGAATCGGTTCAAGGCTGCGATTCTCCCGCTGAGACGTTGGACTTCGCGCTTGTTCTGTGGTGAGGGCATGTTTATTAGAGCATCGATTTGCTTCGGGTTTGCTTCGATGCCTCGGTGAGTTACGAGATATCCCAAGAATTCACCCAACTTTACCGCGAAACGACATTTTGCCGGGTTAAGCTTCATGTTTTGCTTGTTGAGCTGGTGAAAACAGTCGCGTAGATGGGCTATGTGATCGTTTTCTTCAAGGGATTTGACTAGCATGTCGTCGATGTAAACTTCCATCGTTTTCCCGAGCTGCTCGGAGAACATCCTGTTGACGAGCCGTTGATACGTTGCGCCAGCGTTCTTGAGTCCGAAGGGCATGACTTTGTAGCAGTAGATACCTCGGTCTGTGATGAAGGCTGTCTTCTCGCGGTCGTCGGGGTGCATGAGAATCTGGTTGTATCCCGCAAAAGCATCCATGAACGATAGCAACTTATTTCCCGCAGTTGCTTCTACTAAACGATCGATATGTGGGAGCGGAAAACTGTCTTTGGGACAAGCTTTGTTAAGATCGGTGAAGTCGACGCAAACACTCCACTTGCCGTTCTTCTTTTTAACCACGACAGGATTTGCTAACCAGTCTGGATATCTTGCTTCGGAGATTGAACCAATCTTCAGGAGTTTTTCTACTTCTGCATTTACGGCATCCGCGCGATCCCGACCCAATTTTCTTTGCTTCTGCTTGATGGGCTTGAAAGATGGGTCAACATTCAGCTCGTGGCAGATTACGTCGATGCTTACTCCAGGTAGATCTTCAGCCGACCAGGCGAAGGTGTCAATGTTCTCCTTGAGGAATGAGATGAGCTCGGTCTTGATCTCCTTGGTTAAGTCGCTGCCGATTTCCACGCACCGTTCAGGCCGTTCCTCGTCGAGGCTAATGGAGATTACAGGATCCGAGGTAGGCTTCTTCTCCTCGCGTGCCTCCTCGATCTGTAATTGCTATAACTGTTTAGATATAGCCTTCTCTTCACTCCGGCCGAGTTTCGATTTTTAGTGGTCAGTGACCGGGTTTCGGAGCTTGTGTGCTGCCATGAAGCACATCCGTGAATGTTTCTGACTTCCCCAAATCGTTTTCACACCATTGGGGGTCGGGAATTTGACACAGAGATGATACGTTGATGCGACAGCTCGCATTAGATTTAGCCATGGCGTCCCCATTATGACGTTGTAGATGGTAGGTTGGTCGGTGACCGAGAAGTTGACTATCTTTGTTACCCCGCCGGCTCGGACTGGTAATTGGATGGTTCCAAGCGTCATTAAAGTTTCTCCTGAAAACCTAAGGACTGGCCTCGGGGTCGGAGTTACCTGTGACATGTCGATGTTCATTTGTCGGAGCGTTTCGCGAAAGATTACGTCGATGGTGCTGCCGGTGTCAATTAATACTTGGTAAATATCATGGTCTCCTATCGCTAATGTGACGACGATTGGATCGTTATGAGGCATGTCGAGCCTGTTTGTCTCGCTTTCTTCGAAAGTGATCACGTCTTTAGGTCGATCGAAGGGTCTTGTCCAGTTGCTAGGTGTTTCGGCTCGGCGTTGATAAGCCTTGATTGCCGCTACGGTGTCAGGACAGTATGGTGATCCACCCATTATGGTGAGAACCTTCTGCCGCGTACCATCTCGGTCTTCGTCTTCCATCCTCCGGGTTCTTTTCTGAGACTCCTGGTTCCTCGGCTCGGGGTCTCTCCCCGGGTTGGTCTGCTCGGGCTCTGGTTCTGGTTCGAGGTCCTTAAGAGTGACGTTCGTTCCGAGCTCTCCAGCTAGGAATTTGGTTGCTAACTTAGCGCCGAGGCTTCGGCATCTCGAGGTATGGTGGCCGAAAATTTTGTGGTGTTCGCAATATTCTTGATCATTGCTCGGTGGCTGATCCCTTGTCCAGGTGAAGGACTCTCTTCCTTACCCACGGCCTCGGCCTCTGCCGCGGCCTCAGCCTCGGGGCGTGTCAATCTGGTAGTTATGGTATCCTGAGAAATTGCGCCCTTCGTGATGCGTATACGTACCGCTCTCACGCGTCGTCTTCTTCTGGACCGGAGGTGTTGCTTGGGCTTTCTCGGTTTTATCGGCTCGGAGCGCCTGCTTCGTTGGCTCATGCCTCTTTGCTAGCAGCGCCATCTCTTCTTCGTGGGCGACGAAATCCGAGGCTCGATGCAGCGCGTCACGAATTGTTGTCGGTTTAGAAAGGTTCAACTCTTTCCTGAATTCTGACTTGTACCAGAGAGCTTTCTTCAAAGCCAAAAGAGCGGCTACATCTGTAATTCCTTCGACCTTGGCTAGCGTCGATTTGAAGGTTGTGAGGAAATCTCTCAACGACTCGGTGGGTTGTTGAGATAGGGACCACAGATCCGCGTCAGAGGTTCCGGGGTCGATGAGCACGGAGTATTGCTTGAGGAATAGTGTAGACAGCTCGTCGAAACTGTCAATCGAGTTTCGTTCCAATCTTGAAAACCACTCTAATGCGGGTCCTTTGAGGTGTTCTACGAATAGTAAGCATAGAACTGCATCCTTCTCCCCGGGCTTGAACTTGGCTCGGGCCACAGATATCACGAACGATTTAATGTGGCACTTCGGGTCGGTTGATCCGTTGTAAGAGTCGATTTTGAACTTCCCCAGATTGGACATCGTCGTTTCGGAAATTCTTTTGGTGAAAGGCGTATTCCGAGATTCTTCCAAAATTCGGTCGATGTTCGGTGCGGAGGATGAAACGCTATGTATCTGGGTTTTGCCGAGCTTCATATCAGCTTCCGCCTTGGCTAGGGAGGCTCGGATCTTGCTTAGTTCGTCTTCTCTTTCTGATTCTTCGGCCCACCTTATGTTTTCCTCAGTTTCTTCGTCATCAGTAAGGTCCGTTCGCTCGGCGGAGTTAGCTCCGGCTCGGGTGCGCTCGTCTTACAAATCATCTGGCTCGTCCGTCAAGTCCACTGCGTCTGGCTCGGTGGGATCATCTTGGTTCTGTGTCTGGCAGGGTCGGCTCGGGTTGCGACTCTAGTGTTGTCGGTTGGTGTCGCGAACGTGAGTCTTGTCGGGTTGATGCCAGGCAGGTCCCTCCGAGCTCGTGGCGTCCGAGTCTGGAAACGCGTGGTTTTTTGTTGCCCACGTGTTGCGATTTCGTCGACTCGCTGCGCCAAGGTTTTGTTAGCTTTTTCTTGGTCGTCAGCTTTCTTCTGGAATTTAACCATCAGGTCTTTCAATTCGGCTAGGGTCGCTATAATCGTCGGATCGGCCTGAGGATTTTGTGGGTTCGGAGGGTTAGGGTTCCCTCCTCCGGCTGGTGGTGTCTGACGGCCATCTTCGTTCATCGTCCTTTTCGGTAATTGAGTTCTGCGTCTTAGGGTAAGAGAATTCTAAAGTAATCCCAGAGACGGCGCCAAACTGTGGAAGTCGAAACTAACACAATCGAGATTTGTCTAGGGTTTTAATTTAGGGATACGATTTGCGAGAATTCTCAAAGAACGACAGAATCAATTGATATCAAAGATGGTGATCTTGATATTATTAAGAAAAAGATGACTTTGATCGTACAAGAGTTTGATCGTAAAAGAAAAAGGTGTTTGTGTTGTGAGAGCTTTGCGTAGTGTAAATTCTAGAGTGATATTGCTTGCCCCTCCGCTTGAGCCTTGAGTCTCTTTATATAGGGGTGATAAACCGCCTCTCCAGCGATATTCTCGGAAGATTTCCATTTATCTCGAAGTCGGCTTAGAATATCGCGGAATAAGGATAATTTCCTTATTCTTCGGAGTTTTTTGGAAGATTTCCTGATTTGAGTTGATCCTTTGAGATTCTTCCTTATCATTTCCGGGTCTATCGGAAATGATCCTTCTTTTTCGGAAATGACGACTCGCTTGGAAATGGTACTTTGAAGACGAATATTTTACTAAGTCTTTGCCTCGGGTGACTTGTGCAATCGGCTCGGGGACAGGAGAGGCACGGCCCAGGCTCTCGAGGGAAATCGGCTCGGGTCCACGGAAGGAGCCAGCTCAGGCGTCCTGGCACGAACCGGCTCGGATTCCTGGAGTGAACCGGCTCGGGCGCTTGAAGAGAGCCGGCTTGGGTTCACAAGCTTGCTGACAGACCCCGAGCAGGCTATGGGCGTTCCCCGAGGCTACCGGTGTAGTGACCCGAGGTGAATGGCACTTTGCACCGCGGTGAATGGCTCGCTTCCTACGAAATAGTTGGTATGCTTCCCCGAGGTGTCTTCAGAAGTTCCCTGAGGCGTCCAAAGTCTGGCTCGGTGCTAAGGGATGAAATCCGACCCCAACAATTTCCATCAAGGTCTTGTAAACGGTATACACCGAGTTTTCCAGCTCCTTCTTCTTTTGTATTATCGAACACTCGCCTTAAAACAAAGTCTCCTACATTTAAAGGTCTGTTTTTCAACTTTGAGTTATAGTATCGAGCGGTCAACTGTTGATAATTCTGAAGCCGAATAAGGGATTGGTCTCGCCTTTCATCGATTGTATCGAGAACGTCTTCTAATAATTTAGAATTCGACTCTTCGTTAAGTGGAGCTTCGCTTCGGCGCAAACCTGGGACATTTAGCTCGGCCGGGACTACAGCTTCCATCCCATAAACTAGTGAGAATGGAGTTTCGCCCGTTGCCCGCCTCGGGGTTGTTCGGTAAGCCCACAACACAGGTTGCAGCTCGTCATACCATCCACCTTTTCGAGCACTCAAGCGTTTTTTAAGATTGCTGATAATGGTTTTATTGGAGGCTTCCGCTTGTCCATTTCCTTGAGGATACCTCGGCGTTGAGTAGCTAAGTTTTATTCCCCAAGCGGAACAAAAATCTTCAAAATCATTTGAAATGAATTGAGGACCATTGTCCGTTACTATTTTGTAGGGAACTCCATAGCGACAAATAATTCCACAAGAATGTCTTTACTACGGAATCTTGTATGCTTATAAGCTTCAGCTTCAATCCATTTGGAAAAATAGTCCGTTAGAACTAATATGTATTGGAAGCCTCGTGTTGAACGATGCATCGGACCGATTATATCCATCGACCACCTCATGAAAGGGTATGGAGCGGATATATGTGATAGAATTTCAGATGGCTGGTGAATAAGAGGAGCGTGCATCTGATACTTTTTACACCGTTTGGCGTAATCAATGCAGTCTGAAATCATAGTTGGCCAGAAATATCCTAATCGTTTGATTTTGAAAGCCATTGCTCGCTCCGAAGAATGACTACCACAAAGCCCTTCGTGGACCTCGCTTGTCACTATTTCAATTTCGGGTCCGAAAATACATAAAAGATAAGGATCACTAACGCCTCGCTTGTACAATGACTCTTTAATTATACAATACTTAGCGCTGATGATTCTTAATTTGCGAGCTTGCCATTTGTCAGATGGTAGTTCTCCATTAAGAATGAAATTTTTGATGGGTACCCTCCAGTCAGCCCCCCAATCATTAGCGGAAGTATTATCCTTGAGTATAAACTTCCTTGGTTCTGATGGAATGTCAGGATCTTCAATTGTCTCCTGAACCTCTACATCACCTGTAAGTGACTGTTCGGTTTGAGATGGTTCTTTAATGGGAACCTCTTGATCCTTTAACTTTCTTTTTGACTTTCTTTTAGGAAGTTCCAATGGTGGAGTAAGTTCGTCATCTTGAGATTTTACTCGTGATCTGGTGATGACAAGTGAACTATTTCCAGAACTTTGTTTTGAAGTTTCGATGTATTCGGCCGCCGAAATGTTATCGTTTTCTGTTTCTTCAACCGAAATACTTCGCGAGGAAATACATTCAACGGGGATAACTCGTTTGAGTTCAGGATCTGAGGTAGAAGCTAGGGCAGCTAAAGCGTCTGCCGAAGTGTTTTCTCCTCTAGGTATTCGAACTAATTCGAATTCTTTGAATTTTCCGGCTAATTTTTTGACAGCCGAAAGATAAGCTTCCATTCGAGGAGCCTTAGCTTCGTAATCTCCAGCGAACTGGTTTACAACTAGCTGAGAATCGCAATAAGCTATTATTTTTTCTGCTCCAATCGCAAGAGCAAGCCGAAGTCCTGCTAAGAGAGCTTCGTATTCTGCTTCATTGTTCGAAGCTGGAAACATTAACCGAAATGACTGCTCGATTATTTCATTTGTCGAAGTTTCGAGCCTAATGCCGATTCCGGATCCTTATTTAGAAGAAGATCCATCTACATGTAATTTCCACATAGAGTCCGTTTCAACAAAGATTCCATCATCTAATGGTAGTTCGGTTAGAAAATCAGCCAAAACTTGTGCTTTTGCGCTAGTTCGACTTTTATATTCTATATCGTACTCACTGAATTCGATTGCCCATTTTGCTAACCTTCCGGACTGACTTGGCCCGTGAAGAATTGAGCGAAGCAGATGGGAAGTTAGTACTTCTATAGGATGAGATTGGAAATAAGGTCTGAGTTTTCTAGCAGATACGACCACTGCTAAAGCTAATTTCTCCATCATGGTATATCTCGTTTCTGGACTAGTAAGAAATTTATTTATGTAGAAAATTGGCTTTTGCTCACCTTGGTCCTCTCGAACTAAAACCCCACTTACGGAATGGTTAGAAACTGAAATGTAGAGATAAAGTTTCTCATCTAATTCAGGTTTTGAGAGAATCGGCGGTGTTGTCAGATAAGTTTTGAGCTGACCAAATGCTGCTTCGCATTGATCATCCCACCGAAATTTTTTGTTCCCTTTCAAAATTTGATAAAAGGAGAGACATCTATCGGTAGACTTCGATATGAAACGATTTAATGCAGCAATTCTGCCTGTCAATCGTTGGACCTCCTTTGTTGGTGTCGGATCCCGCACCAGAAGTACGAGACCAACCAAAGATTGCCACGTAATCAAGATAATAGCCCATAAAGGATGAAGCCCATTGGACCCGTGAGCCGAAGGGATGGTCGAAGTGGTTGTCACCATTTCGAGAATCCGAAGTGATTGCACTGTGACACGAGTTCGGTGTAGAAGACACGGATAAGTCGGTTCAATGACACTTGGGCCAAAAGAAGCGAGGCCCATGAAGATCAGAGTCAACTCAAATTCAAACGTTGAGCATTAAAATCGAAGAATCAAAACGGACACATTTAAGAAGGAATAATTGTACTTAATTACTCATTTTAATGTCATTTATCTATGTATAAATATGGAGGCCAATGGCCATGTAAAGGGGATCTTCCTCTCAAGAGAAAAATATTATAGCAATTTACAAGTTTTTACATATTCATTTTTGTCCCTCAAGAATAATCTTTCCTACTTAATAAAATACTTGAGTGTGTGAATCCGACTTCCACATTTTGGCGCCGTCTGTGGGGATCTTAGGTTCTTGAGTGGTCAGATTTTTTCTTTAACACACTTCCGAGATAAGCAACAATGTCCGGAGGAGACGCCGCTGAGACATCATTGGCCGAAACCCTCAAAGCTATGCAGCAAACCATGTCGGACATATCATAAAAGTTCTCGGATGTGGAAAAGGCCGTCGATACGTTGCAAACATCCCAGGTATCTCTTAGTCAAAACGTCAATACTATACAAACTCGTGTTCGCTCTTTAAGTGCAGGAAACCCGGTGGGAATCCGAAGAGGGATATTCAACTCGCCAAGTTCCGCTGCACGAAATGAAACCAGCGGACAAACAACCCCCGGTGCTACTAATAATGTAGCTCAGACGTTGGAGGAAGAGACGCAGCTCGGGGATGAAGAACAACTTGCAGCTCAGTATGAGCAGGAGAACCTCGACCAGTTCGAGACCATGAGGAAGGTTAGCCAGGAATTAAAAGAAATGAAATCAAAATTTCATCAAGCTACAAGTTCAGAGCCAGACATCAATCGAGTCATTGAAGAAGCTAGGCGAACACCTTTCATCTCGCGAATTGCGAGTTTGAGGATCAAAGATTCCCGGAAACTCAAATTGGACCCTTACAGCGGATTGGAGGATCCAAAAAGCTATCTCGCAGCTTTTCTGATCGCTGCAGGAAGAGTCGAATTGGATGAAGCTGATGAGGACGCAGGCTATTGCAAGCTGTTTTCGGAGAATCTATGTGGCCAAGCTCTAATGTGGTTCACCCAATTAGAGCCGGGTTCGATCAGCAATTTCGACGAACTATCGGCCGTATTCTTAAAGCAATACTCCATCCTTATGGATAAAAGCGTTTCGGATGCCGATCTTTGGAACCTAACGCAAGGATCTAATGAATCACTTCGAGTTTTCATCACCAAATTCAAAGGAGTGCTGTCAAAACTCCCAAGAATCTCACAGCAATCAGCTTTATCTGCCTTACGAAAAGGATTGCGACATGATTCAAGGTTTAAAGAAGACTTAATACTTCATAAACCAGACACAATTCAGGATGCACTCTTCCGCGCGAACAACTGGATGGAGGTAGAGGACGAAAAAGAAAGCTTTGCCAAAAGGAATAAACAAGAAAAGTCGGCAATCACCGTCCCTACCAGGAAGTTCGAGCCTAGGGAGAGCAAGGGACCAAAGAAGTTTGGGTCGCAACCCTTCAACAATACCGTCGGGAAGCAATTCCAAGGGAAAGGAAGATCAAACACTTGGGTCCGTGATGAAAGTCTATATTGCGACATTCATAAAGTAACCGGACATTTAACCAAGGATTGCAGCGTTCTTAAAAAGCATCTCGCAGAGCTTTGGGCTAGCGGCGATCTTTCTAAATTCGATATAAAAGATTTTGTGAAGGAATACCACGAAGCAAAGGAAAACTCCAAAGATCAAGATTCCAAAAGACCAAGGTTATCCAACGAGGAAGAACCAAGAAGATCGAAGGGTAAGATCAATGTGATTCTAGGAGGTTCCAGATTTTGCGGAGATTCAATAAGTTCCATCAAAAAGCATAGACGAAATGTCTTACTCAAAGCAAGCTTAAGCGAAGAAATTGATTTTCAAGGTGCCTCAATATCATTTAACGAAGAAGAAACACGGCATCTCGAAAGACCGCACGATGATGCTCTAGTCATTACTCTTGATGTCGCTAACTTCGAAGTATCAAGGATCCTTATAGATACAGGCAGTTCGGTCGACTTGATCTTTTTAAGTACTCTAGAAAAAATGGGAATCAGCCGAGGAGACATAGTAGGACCCCCATCTCCGTTAGTTGCGTTCACAAGCGAGTCAGCCATGTCACTCGGAACAATCAAGCTACCGGTCCTTGCCAAGAAGGTATCGAAGATCGTGGACTTTGTTGTCTTCGATAAGCCCGCAGCTTACAATATTATCCTCGGGACTCCCTGGATTTATCGAATGAAAGCAGTCCCCTCTACATATCATCAATGTATCAAATTTCCAACATCAAATGGGGTGGAAACAATTCGGGGAGATCAAGAAGCTTCACGGACGTGTTACTTAGCTAGCCACCGTTTGAAGATCCAATAGCAATTAACAAAGCCCGCAAAAGAAGGACTAAGGCAGAAATTTCCTAGTGGGCAGGAAAAAGAGGATGTGGTAGTCGAAGTGGTATTGGAAGAAGACAAACCAGATCGGAAAATTCGAATTGGAGCAACTTTGACTGGCCAAATAAAAGAAGCTTTGATCGAACTCTTAAGGAAAAACAAAGCATCAATTGCATGGTCAGCAGCGGACATGCCTGGCATAAATCCGAGTGTAATTTGTCATGAACTAAATGTGGATCCAAGCTTCAAACCGGTGAAACAAAAAAGAAGAAAGCTCGGAGTAGAGCGAGCCAAAATAGTAAATGACGAAGTAGATAAACTTTTGAAGATAGGATCCATAAGAGAAGTGCAATACCCGGAATGGATAGCAAACACTGTCGTCGTCAAAAAGAAAAATGGGAAAGATAGGGTTTGCATCGATTTCACAGACCTAAATAAAGCATGCCCCAAAGATAGTTTCCCGCTCCTACATATAGATCGCCTTGTAGAGTCCACCACTGGGAACGAGCTGTTAACATTCATGGACGCTTTTTCGGGTTATAATCAAATAATGATGAACCCCGAAGATCAAGAAAAGACGTCATTCATCACTGATAGAGGTATCTATTGTTACAAGGTAATGCCTTTTGGTTTGAAAAATGCAGGAGCAACTTACCAACGGTTGGTTAACAAGATGTTCCATAATCATCTCGGGAAAACAATGGAAGTCTACATAGATGATATGTTGGTTAAGTCATTAAAGAAAGAGGATCACGTTAAGCATTTAGAGGAATGTTTTGATATTCTTAATAAATATCAAATGAAGCTGAACCCGGCGAAGTGCACATTTGGAGTCCCATCCGGAGAATTTCTTGGCTATATCGTGACAGAAAGAGGGATTGAAACCAATCCAAATCAAATTAACGCCTTTCTAAATATGCCGTCCCTAAGAAACTTCAAAGAAGTACAACGGTTGACGGGGCGGATTGCGGCTTTGAATCGTTTTGTCTCAAGATCAACAGATAAATCGTTACCCTTCTACCAAATTCTAAAAGGGAACAAAGGATTCCTTTGGGATGAGAAGTGTGAGGAAGCTTTTGGGCAGCTTAAGGCATACTTAACCACTCCACCTATACTGTCCAAACCAGAAGTGGAT